>NC_142772.1:46557598-46635098 GCF_988280905.1 Pimephales promelas
GCTCAAATCGGATCCGAATTTTCCGCACACGCATATGATCGGAACGCCGCCTTCACACTGGCAGTTGAAATCAGCTCCGATGCGGCTGCGAAACGACCGGAAGTCATTCATTTCCTATGGAGATTCGCAGACCGCATGCGAATGGGTCCGAAACGGGTCCGACCGAGTGCGGTGCGTAGAAAATCGTGTCCGTTGGTCATCCGGATACGTTAAAAAATTTGAACTCGTGCGAAAAGCAACGGACGGTTCCTATCCGACAATTCCAGCGGAAGTTGAGCGTTGCTATGGTACTGATAAACAAACCTGAATTATTAACTTTTAATAAAATAAATTATGATTTTATTACGATAAGTTGTCATGTCATTTTTTATTTTCATGACTTTCAAACGTTTATAAGGGCAGTTAATACAATTAAATTGAAGGTAGACATTGAACTATTGACCACTATATCACATATTTTAGCCGACATGACACGTCAACGTATCATCAGAGAGATCATACAGAACTGACAGAATCAAACTTTAATGATAAAAAAATAAAACAGAATCAAACTTTAATCTCTCCGCCATTTTTGTTCTACCCGTGTCCGACGCTTTTCACTGTGCAGTACGACGTCCGTTGGGAACGTATTGCGTATTACGGAGCTGATTTCAACTGCCAGTGTGAAGGCGGCGGAACTCCCCGCAGCTCCCGTACGACTCTCTGTTGGAAATGAATGACTTCCGGTCCGACGGCGGTCGCTTGTCGTGTGCAGTGGAAAGGCGGCTTGAGGCGTTGCTGGGCGCCGCGGACAGACGCCGAATGGCGCCGCCGGTATGTGTACACTTACAGATAATAATGTGTTCGAATTTTAAAGATGTGGCGCGACGCGGCGCTGAGCTTCTCGTCCGGTGTGCGACCCCCTTAACGTTAATTTTGTGAAACTGTAGCTGTGGTTGAATACTTACACGACATGAAAAGATATGTCAAATGTACATTAAATTGATTTTTTTATTTTTATAAAGTTGCCAAAAAGAAGGACCAACCACGTCAACTCCTTGCAAGAGACCTGCCCCTTCAAACCCTCTCCACCATAGCTTCGTCCAGTGACTCGTACAGTAACATCTGTGATAACTAATTTACTTTTAAACCTGACTTTTCTTGCGGTTATTTCAGTTTAATGAAAAACAAGCATGTCATTAAACGCAACATTTATAGAAATCAAACTTTACCTCATCCATGACAGCTAATTTTCGATTCCCGTCTGACTGATTTATCCACAGTGGAGTTGAAAACAACAGTTCCCATCATTCCGCGTTCCTCCACGTCGTCATCAAGCAAAGCCGTTGTTGTTGTTTTGAATGTAGCGCCCTCTAGCGGCACCTAAATCTTAGGTATTGTAGCTTTAAAGGAGCAATGTGTGATTTTTAGCGACATCTAGTGGTTCGGTTGCGAGTTTGCACCAGGTTTGCACTAAGGGCTCAGCCCACTGCTCACCCCTCCCTTTCGAAGAAGCTACGGTTGCTAAAACGGGACAAACATCTCGTTGGCTGAGACAGCAGAGAATAGCCAGAGTAAGACAAGAGTGTGTAACATTGTCACTGTTTCTGTACCACAGTCCATTATAAACCACATCATGAATACTGTTTACAAAGCCATAGTCAGGTGAGGATCAAGGGTTTTAATATATAATTTAATAAAATAATATTAATCAGCTGATTGTCTCACAAACGTAACCAGCAGCACATTTTTCCCCACATACTGTAGCAAACCCATAATACAGCGAGGGAGCAGCTATATATTTTTTCTAACAGGGTGGTAATAGTTTAGCTGGCTAATATGAGCTGTTACTGTGGCTGAGCTGGGACTCGTCTGCATGAGTCCAAAGGTCGGAACTGCGCGCGCTGTTACAATCATGTCATCTCCGCATCCCATAGATACTATTTACTACACACAATAGGCTTTTTTTCTCTGATTTTGAAAAATCTTCGCGATCGACTTTAGTGATAAAAGACTTTAGTAAAAGTCTCTATCGACGGGTTAGTGATTCCTGTAACGTACTGTTTTACGGTCAATGACATGAATACTAATCATCAGCTGTCTCACGAACGTAACAGCACATCTATCCCCAACATAACAAACCCATAACACAGCGAGGGAGAACTAAGTTACATGAAACAATCCCAACTACATATTTTACACCACTCACAAGGGAAAAGTCACTACTCACGGAGTGTAAGGCTAGCTTCCAGCTTTCCGCTACTTCTCTTTCAAGGTAGTGATGAAACGCGTTCTGTAGCGCTGTTTGTTCGCGTTCGGCTACGGTAGGAATATGACGTCACAACATGGCGACCTTCATAGAAGGGGATTCCCGCGGTTATGGAGCTATTAATGTCTCATTCTAAGGTAATAAAAACATTACGGTTAATTAAGTAAGTTCTTTATACACCACTGAAAACATAGTTATGGATGTCATATTGCATTTCTGTTAATAGATACTCAACTTTGTTACACATTGCACCTTTAAGATTGAGCCACTGTAGACACTCAGACTATTTTAACGATGTCTTTAATAACTTTTGGGCCGGCCAGTTTCGATCCCTGGTGTGATCCAGCTCTCAGATTTAATCAAAAAAATCTTAATTTGTGTTCTGAAGATGAACGAAAGTCTTACGGGGTTGGACATTAAACTAACCCTACGATACTTTTAGGAAAGGCAGCCCACTTGGCATGTCTGTTCTTTGTATCAAATTAATGAAAGTTTAAACATGCTAATGTGAATAGCCTTATGTTGTTTAAACATGTTTTATGTTTGTTCTGAGAATAGAATTGTTTTTTTTTCTTTTCCTCACCTCTAAAACGACATTCGGAGGCAATAAATATTACATTAAGGCAATACTAAGATAGCAGTTCATGCCTGTCAATCAACATAAGAGCATCACCCTTAGACGTTAGACCTGCGCAAAAGTGTGTGTCAGCGATTACAACATAAATCTTACAAAATATTTATCACGAACTAGCGCTAAGACCCAGAATCTGCCCTACCTACATTTACACTCAGGAGCCGCTACTGCTGAGAGACTCGAGTTGAGTGGGGTTAAATGGATTGTGCCTGCTCAACTTTTAAGGGAAAGAACTTTTAAAGTTTAAACTTTAGTGAGGAAGTGCCTGCGGGGGAGAGAGAGAGAGAGACATGAGGTCCATTACACAACACAAAACAGGAGATTGCCTCTCTCTCTCTTTCTCATTTCTCTACACACAGCAGACAAATTAAACTGCCACGCTGATGGCTCATGATTACATACATTCATGTCACCTGTCAGTTCTGTAGAGACGGTCAAACCACTAGTTTCTCACAGATTCTCACCACCAATTTGTGTCCATTGTAACAGTGATTAAATCAAATCAAACGCCATGTTTATGTGCTTTATTACATACAGAAGAAATACACAAATCCACTAATTGCATTAAAGTCACCAAAGAAACAACATTAGCAATGTATTATTTCATAACTTGCATTAAAGGATTGGGTTAACTACGGCCTGCAACCAACAACAAACAGCCTAAAACAGCAGCTGCATTTACATGGACCCTTTTAATCGGATTGACGGCTCATTTGGACTTTTAAACACCTTAATCGATCCGATTGTGTCCATGTAAACGTAGCTAGTGACTAAACAGATGATGACAATAACCAATAATCCACACGGCCTTGGTGAAATCTGCTGAAAGGAAAGCAATTCAGAGGCGGAGGAAGTTTTGTGCAAGATTCTGTGGACAATTTTTTTTTTTTTTAATAATGACCACTTATGAACTAGATCAAATATTAATTTGAGTAATCGATCAAAAGAGTTCTCTAAAGTGCCTGCCTGTCATATTACAACTTTCTTTAGCCAAGTAAAATTGTATTAATTACTGATAATATTTAATACACAATCTTTTCAATTTGGCTGTATAAATGTTTTTTTTTGTGTGTTTATAGGTTACTAGTGTAAATGTACTGTATGTGCTCATTGAGTTTTAGTCACGTTTTTGTTAATCTTGATTTCTCACAATTTGTGTGTTTTTTCTGGATTGAGATGGAGTGAACTGTGACACAAACAGAGACGTCGTGTAGCCGTGCACAGAAGACCAACGGGCACGGTCAAGATTTAAATAATATTTAATGATAATAATTATATACAGCCAAATAATAATTCAATTTCATATCATAAACCCCTAGAACACTAGGAATATACAACATATGCCACAAGGGATAAATCTGTGATACTTTTGTGGGGTTTTTTTTATAAAAAAGACTGCCAATTTATGGATGAGGATGAGCAGGACTTTTTTTAAATTTTATTTTTATTTATTATTTTTTTTACAATTTCTCATTATTTGAAATAAAGCCGAAATCAAGTAAAATATAAATATCAGATGAAAAAAAAAAATCAGCTTAAACGAAAATGAGAAATGTTGATTTGGCAAGTTTAAGTTCTAAAACAACAAACATTTAAATACATATAATAAATTAAAATTAAATATTAAAAGCACATAACAAAATGACTGAAACCTAAAATTAAAATGAAAACTGAAAATATATATTAAATTAAAGCTAATAAGGGTTATTTATCAGGGTTTAGCAGTAGGCGAATATACAGTCAGTGGTGGAGGAAGTACTGAATCTCAGTACTTAAGTAAAAGTACAAATAACCAGATAAATATTTACTTTAGTAAAAGTAGAAGTAACACAATGACAACCATACTTAAGTAAAAAGTAAAAAGTACTTTATTTTAAATGTACTTTAAGTATTAAAAGTAAAAGTACTTGCATAACAATTTATTCTCTTAATGTCTGTTTTCTAATGATTAATAAAACATTTAATTCTAACTCATTCAACCTAATAGCCTACTCCTATATTGATGTTCAATAATGATGGAAAAAAATGTCACCATTTCTGAAACAAGCTTGCAATTAGGCAATATCATGCTTATCCTTACTATATGTTAATAACTATGTTTGGCAGTAAACGCGATTCATTTATGGTGTAATTTTGAACCTCTTGGCTTGCCATAATCCTAACCAAACCAAACATATATTACACACGGTGTGTTTCCTATGCACGTAAAAACAAATTTTCGCGTATGAGTTGCATGATAAACACACTGCGTGTGAGACGCATTTAGTGTGACCGGGTTGATGTATCTATGGCAACCAAACGTCACTGGTGAGAAAAACGTGCAACGAACGGACGGTCAGATTACGTTTTGGCAGGGGAAAAACAGATCAGAAAATGTAACGAAAATGTAACAGAAGTTGTAGAAATGTAGTGGAGTAGAAAGTAGAATAATTGTGTAACGAAGTAAAAGTAAAAAGTATGCACTATTTATTGTACTTAAGTAAAGTAAAGATACGTGGAAAATGTACTTAAGTAAAGTAACGAAGTATTTGTACTTCGTTACATTCCACCACTGTATACAGTTTGTACAGTATAAGAATTATTATTATGTCTATGGAAAGTCCCCATAAAACACGAAAACACAATGTATGTGTGTGTGGTCCTAGTAATCCCAAGACCTCACAAAGATGGCAACATCCGAAATCATTATCCTTGTGGGGACATTTTTTGGTCCTCAGAAATCAGCGTTTAAATGTGATGCTTTGAGTGTGTGTGTGTGGGTGTGTGTGAGAGTGCACTCACTTTGCAGGCAGAGTCCATCAGTGCAGTTCTGCGACAGAAGCGTGACTCCGTCACAGTCTTTTCCTCCGTTCTGGGGTGCAGGGGCGTTACACTCTCTCTTCCTCCACTGTGTGCACTCTGTGTTACACGCCGACCACTTGCTCCAGTCAGCCCACTCGCCATCAACTAAACACACCACAAACAACACAAACAAGCATTAAAGGTACAATATGTAGGATTTTTGCAGTAAAATATCCACACAAAAAAAACACCAGGCCAATGTTATATATTTTGTTTAATTGATTACTTACAACATCCACAATGTTTCCACGTATTTGTAAATCGTGAGAAAATTGCGATTTTAACCAAGGAAACGGGGCGTGTCAGCAGGCATGAGGAGTCGCCAGTCAATGACATCATATCCGCGTTACACCCGGTTTCGGCTCATACTGCCACAGTAACCATGGTGACAGACGTTGACAACTATGCCTAGCAGGACGCTCACGCTGTTGTTGTTTTGTTCAAACATTATGGACCATGGCAAGCAGACTTTGAGACAAAAAAAGGACTAAAACGCAGATGGACATCTTTGGAGATGCCGAGAGCTCCACGTCCGCGACTAACTTCGACAAGTGTTGCATGTACTTTATTAGACAGGTGAGCAAATGTACTTTAAACTAATCAATGCTATTTAGTTCAACATGATGAAATGATCTGTATGTTATTCTAATATTGATCTAGCTTAACGTACTTAGTCGCATAGACAACACACAACCTATCTAACAACATTCAACACACTCAAATGGCGTTTAGTGTGATAGCGTAAAAGTCGTTACCTCAAGTTTACTTCCTCTAATAAACTGACCTGTGTGAGGAGTAATCCAGCACTTGCGTGTAGTTCGGTAGAATAAAATGTCCTTATTCTTCTATATATAAAACATATATATCCGCGGGACTCGCGTTGTGTGTGGCGCTCATAGTCTAGCAATCGCGCCCTGCTTTACACCACAGTCATGATAAAAACATCGATGTATTCACTCCATCAGCTTGATGACAAGATCCATAATTCAGCTTAATGCGGAATATACGTCATCAATATACACGTTTGTTATTGTAAGAGGTTAGCGACCCCTGGTGGCGAAAAATCCTGCATATTGTACCTTTAAAATACTGTGATACACACTGATTATTTTTATTAAGGAGGCAATATTATATCATTTTTATTATATTTCTTGTCCATTAGAATGTTATGGTCAAGGTAGTTTTAAATGTTATATATATATATTTTTTTAATATGTTATATATAAAGACTATTAACTATATGTTAATTAACATTGTTATGACTGGCCAAGCTCTTTGCATGTGAAATGAGTAACAATGCATTGGTTTAGTTACACACAAAAATGTAACTAGACCAAAAATAAATAAATAAATAAATAAATAAAATAAATAAAATAAAATAAAATTTTTATTTAATAAAAAATAAAATAAAATAAAAATAAAATAAAAATAAAATATAAAATAAAATATAAAATAAAATAAAATAAAATAAAAAGCATTTTGGGTCCATGGCTCTGCTGTGGTGTAGTCTGGTTCTCAGCCTGTCTCTGGATTCTGTCAGCGGGAGTAAGTGCACCGCTGTATATGGGTCAGTCATTAGCGTGTGACTGTGGCATCTCTCCTGCTGGGTTCAGATGCTTTAATCTCACCTGCTTCACAGCGAACTGACTCTCACCGGCAGAGGGAATGGAAATGTGTTCGGCCCTTAAGGGCCCCAAGGGGCCAAAGTATAGGGGAAGAGTCTGGCTTGAAAGCTGAACTGATGGGCCAGGAAAAGATGCATTTGTCTGATGCTATCAAGAGGCGAAGAACTCCAACTGGACTGGAAAAGAATTAAGTTTTTATGAAAGGAATTCCTCACTTGTAATTCAATAGTCTCAGAGTGAATTTTCCATCCTTCTGATTATGGAAGGAATTTTTCATTTGGAAGTCACTTTGGATAAAAGCGACTGCCAAATGAAGAAATGTCAATGTGGGAAAAAAAATCTGAAATAATTTCCCTATCGTGTTTCTTTCAGGCTTGAGAACTGACCATATTTACATCATGATGGAAATACTGTAATTCGTTTCAGAAGAGGATCGTGATTAAACTTCCACGTCATGCAGTGCTGTTATTTTTAATAACAACTACAACTAAAACTATTAATATTGTATTTTGTAATTGAAATAAAGCTGAAATATTTTTTTATCTACTAAAACTATTGTAATTGCATTTGATCATTGAAATAAAGCTGAAATAAAATAAAATATTAAATGTTGTTTTTAACTATAACTAAAACTATTAAAATTGTATTTGTTCAGTGAAATAAAGCTTAAATAAAATAAACTATTAGATTCGATTTTTTAACTTAAACTTAAGTAAAAATTAGACATTCATGTAAACTAAATATAATAAGAAAGTACAAAAGTTAGTAAAATACAAAAATTACAAAAAATAATTAAATAAAAGAACAGTAAAGAAATATAAAAAGAAAACAAAATGACTAAAACTTAAAATAAAACTCAAAAAAATAAAAATAATACAATATAAATAATAGCACTGTTGTGATGATTATTGTGACATCATATTGTGACGTCATATCATTTATTTTTATATTTTAAT
This sequence comes from Pimephales promelas, assembly GCF_988280905.1. NCBI lineage: Eukaryota > Metazoa > Chordata > Actinopteri > Cypriniformes > Leuciscidae > Pimephales > Pimephales promelas. The sequence goes on from NC_142772.1 coordinate 46,565,903, forward strand.
GTTTTGAAATATTATATATTTTAAGATATTTTTGATACGTCACTATATATATCACCAAGTAGCCAACAAATCATGTCTATCTAAAAAAAAATTTTGTTGTTTTTTTACTTCAAAACACTATATTTGATTTTTCATTTATTTTTTATTTTTTTTATAACAATGATGAATTTGATGAATAGTTTCACCACTTTTGTCAGGCATGTTGAATTTATGTTGTCATAAATGACAAACACAATCTCATATAGAGGACTTCATGAGTGATGGTCAGGGTCACAACAAAAACACAAAAAAAAATAAGGCTGTTCGACACAGAAGTACAGGTCAATATCGTGTGCTAATGTCACGTGATAAGCATTTCTACAATTTTCACGACTCATGTTTCGTCTCAGTTGAATGGTCGACGCCTTGACACACAAATGCACTTCTGCCTCGTTTCTGTTCGAGTCAAATTAAACGTGGCGTACCTGTGCACACTGACGTGCAGGAGATCTTTTGGATGGCCTGTCCATCACACGGCGACCCCCCGTTCAGAGGCGCAGGATTGGTGCAGCTACGGGTTCGTTTCTGAAGGCCCCGCCCACAGCGACTGTTACACGTCGACCACTCGGTCCATGTGGACCAGCCTCCGTTCACTACAGAAACAAACACACGGACACACACAATCATGGCTGTGCTAGATTCATGCCCCTCATTTCATTCTTCTCACATAATCATTTCAGCCCAAATCAATATTTCATGTCTATTTGCTCTTTTATTTGGTAAGCAGTCGTGTTATGTGCACGGTGATATTACACTGCAAAATAAACTCATTATTTTGCGATAATGAACGACTGGCTGTACATTATCCCTTCCTCGCATATCTGCATGTAATATTCCCTTTACTGCTGATTTCAAAGAGTTTCATTAAATTGTTCCCAAAAAAGCTGGGGTTTATCTGTCTGGAAACACGGCGACTCTGTAAAGTCTTTCATCTGAAATCCACTTGCTGCTGTTTTAAAATAAAGAAACTCTTTTCTCTGAATTGTTTTGCATTTGCACTTATTCTGCAGCGCTGTTAATATTGTAGACTCCATATGATTTATCGCAGATATTTTCATTTCCATTGAATTTTTGCATCTTTTCTAAGTCACCTTGAAATGAATAAATATAAATGTAATAAAAAACCTTTTGTACTCTTACTAGACGAGGAACATTTTTTTTCATGTTCGCTGGAAGAAAGCAGACTTTAAAGATACACTTATAGAAAATATAATATTGATGAGGTAATAAATGACAGAAAAAAATATTTTCACTCACTCTCTCTCTTTCTATATATGTATATATATATATATATATATATATTAGGGCTGTCAAACGATTAATCACGATTAATTGCATCCAAAATAAAAGTTTGTGTTTATATATGTGGGTGCACTGTGTATAATTATTTTATATATATATCAATACACACATGCTTGTATATATTTAAAAAATATTTTCATGTATATACTGTATATAGATTTATATCTAATTTATATTGTATATAAATATACATATTTCTATATAAATAACATTTTTTTCTTAAATATACATGCATGTGTGTGTATTTATACTGTATATATACAAAATAATTATACACAGTGCACCCACATATATTATGTAAACACAAACTTTTATGTTGGATGCGATTAATAATGATATATATATATATATATATATATATATATATATATATAAAATCAATTATATATATATATAATATTTAATCAATTATATATATAATTATATATATATATATATATATATATATATATATATATAATTGATTAAATATTATGTTGCTATTACTGTTTTATAATTATTTTAATGACATATGTAAATATTATTTAATTGATTAAATACAGTTAAAATATTGAAAATGTGGAAAGAAAACTAATGTGGTTAAATAAAATAAAGGTTTATTTTTTAAGACCCAATAGCCAGATATTTTTTAAGTAGCCTATATAAACTCATATAATTTTGATACAAATTTCAGAAAACAAGGCGTAATAATGTAAGTCAGTGTACATATCAAGTAAGAATATTTATATATTTGTACTGGAAAACAAAAGACAAAAGAAATTGAGTAAGAATATATATATATATATTTTTTTGCAGTGTGTGCTGTGAGCAGCTGTGTTTGGTATGTGAGAGTTTAAATTCTAGAGGACGGATCCTTTTACCTTCACACACACACACACACACACACACACACACACACACACACACACACACACACACACACACACACACACACACACACACACACACACACACACGTTTAACTCTTCTGTTGTTGAGAGGTGATGCTCTTCCCATCTGAGTCTTCCGGAGAAAGACACAGAAGCTCTTAAACTCTTAAACTGTGTGACTCCCTCTGCTGCTATTAACTTACCGCACTCCCCTCACACACTTTCCACAGCTGTGTGTGTGTGACTTTGGGTTCATGTGAGGAAGTAGATTAGCTGTAAGTAGATTCCTCCCTTTCCTTCCCATCTTTCTCATTTCAGAGTTATGAGGCCAAACAGCCAAAAGAGTTCTCATTCCAGCGACCTCTCTCTCTCTCTCTCTCTCTCTCTCTCTCTCTCTCTCTCTCTCTCTCTCTCTCTCTCTTTTTTTTTTTTTGAAAAAAATTGAAAAACAAAGTGATTATAATGTTGAAAGGGTGTTCACAGCTGCCTATGATCAAATCAAGGCTTGTAATTGATTTTTGTTTTTACAAAGCTATGGATTCCCTAAATGTGTATGAAGGAATATGGTGTCACAGAGGAGCGTTGTGTTCTGTCATTGATAATGAACCGCATTTTTCACTTTTTTTATAAAAAAAAAGAAGTAAAAAAAAAAAAAAGTAATACCTTACATTTGTTTTATGTGAGGAATCTTTTTGATAAATAAAGATGATTGAAAAATCAAAAAAAATCTCTCCCTCTCTCTCTCATGAAGTTCATGTGTGATTCTCACCCATGCAAAAACTCAGCACTCAACACACCTGCCTGCCTGCCAACAGATGCCAAAGCTGTTTGGATGTTGTTCAAATCCTTAAAGGGATAGTTCACCAAAAAATAAAACAATTCAAAATATGTCTTGGAACAAAATGAGAGGATGAATGTGCAAAATGTCTAAAGTAAATAAAGAGTAAATTATTTCTGAATTTTCTTTTTCTTTTTTAGGGGGTGAAACAGCCCTTTAAAGCTAAGCAAGAGCAACAATGATGGTTTAGCAAACACCACTTAAAACCTACAGAAACAAATCACACACACACACACACTGACACACTTGTTTTTTTGGAGCCAAAGCTAACTCATCGCCCAGTATTAGCAGTCTGATCTCAAGCGTGACATCGCTCAGAAAGACCAAACCCCAAAACACTGAGTCACTAAATCCACTTTGATGAGGAGGAGAGGATGACAGGAACAAGCACCAGAGAAAAATCATTTCTTAAGCATCAGATACCATCTAAGACATGCCCACCCACACACCCACACACACACACATGCTTTGAGAGACCTTTAATCAGTGAAGATTACCAATGAAAACAGGGAAGGACACCAAAGCAGCCAAAACCCCAGGAGGGATGAAACTGCACTCACAGCAATCACTGCTCCACTGACTGATGCACCCTAACAAGGGGTCTACCAACCATTAGACTGATTTGTAAAGGTAAAACCAAGTCAATTTCATTATATCCACGTGTAAACCGTTGAGAATGCCTCTAAAATTCCAATTCGGTTCTTGAATTTGAATTGAGGTTGCAAACAGGATGTGGAATTGCAATTCAAACCAGAATGAAAGTAGAATTAAATTAATTTAAATTCAAATAAATTCATTTAACTGAATTTTTCACTAAAAAATCAACTGTTGTTGAGACAGTCCTGCAATGTTGGTCTGACAAAGCTTTGTTCAAAATTTGAAAACGCGAGGCGCTGGAGAGCACAATTCGTTTGAATGCAAAATACGATTTCACTGCTAGATGGATTAATTGTTACTTAATGTCACTTTAAAGGGATAGTTAACCCAAAATGATGTCATCAAGTACTCACCCTCAAGTTGTTCCAAACCTCTATGAATTCTTTCTTTTTCTGAACACAAAAGATATTGTTTGGAGTAGAGCCAGACCGATATTATCGGCCGATATTAGGCATTTTCCAAAATATCGGTATCGGCAGTTATAATGGCCGATAAATGAATATTTAAAAAATAAAATAAAAATGGACGAAACACGCTTCAATCATCTTTCCTTGGCCTGTTATATTGAAAATTTATGTTTTACAATTTGCAGTATGATGTTATCTATTGCTAAATTATGGCTCATCATAGACTAGCTAACCACAAAGCTAGCTAATGCAACTATCATCAGTGGAAGACCGCTAACGTTAACATTAATGAGCTTGGAAACCATAATGAACATTTTCTGCCTAAATAAAGTAATGATTACTGTATTTATAACTAGCATATCTCTAGTTAAAGTCCCTGCATTATAAAATGTAAGTTATACTTGCGAGGAGTGAACATTTAGACATAGAGAAAAAGTATCAACTGTATCTTGTACAGAAAAGTTAGCTTTTCTTTTTTTGAAATCCAACAATATTTAATAAAAAATAAATATCGTCCGATATATCGGAATATCGGATTTTAAAACCCAAAAATATTTGCATCGGTATCGTATTTTTCATTTACAGTACAAGTACCATATTTTAATTTACAGGAATAATACTGTATATTGTATTCATTCAACTACTGTATTTTTATTTACAGTATTAGAATTGATTTCCTATTACACAATTAATTTTTTTTACGATTTACAGTAAAAAACACAAATTTTCCCATACTCCTTGGCTATTTACAGTATTATACTGTACAGTACATATTACAATGTAACAGTGTACCAGTCAAAACAGACCAAAAAAATGTACGACTCATCTTGCACTACAAAATTCTGTCCTATCAAATGCTCTTTAGACCAGGAATGCCCGTCCTCCAGTAACAACTGTGACCGACTAGCAAAAGCAAGTAGCAAACCGTTTAAAAGTGCTAGTGTACGTCTCCAATTGTCATCCATTTTATTTCACTGAAACAATCGAGATAATAAAGAGATCTCGTCTATGATTGCTCATGCTTGTAGAACACAGAACATGCTACAACATTTACAGAAAACATCAGGCCAAAACATTTTTGCCAAAACTGGTCCGCGCATCAGAGCAACATTCTCACACAGCATCAGCACAACAAAATCATCTGTCAGGAGGACCAAACGGAAATATTACAACTACCGACTGCTTCACTGAAGTTCACAACTGCAAAAGTTTGGAGCACAACACATTTCATGCTTTAGGAATCTAGGTCAAGAACGAGGGCGACTGTTTCAGATGCAAAAACAGGCCATTTTCCATCTTTCAAAAGGATGACAAGCCATTAAACGCTCAGAAGAGCGAGAGAGACGAGTGTTTTACAGATGCAGGAGTAATTGATAAGTGCAGTGACACGCGTGACAGATGCTAAAAACACATGCACACACACTCACACAGATCCTGTCAGAGCGATAATCAGCGGGTGGTGCCGACACTTTCACACGGAGAACTTGTTTGCATGCATTGTCTGCGTGTGTGAGAGGGTATAAAGGGTGTACATTTTTCCAAGGACCATGCACCTCATAATTATAGCAGTGATTAAAACACAATACACTGTAAAAAATAAAACATGATTTTTACGGTAAAATTCCGGCAGCTGTTGTTGCCAGAACTTTACTGTCAAAAATACAGTAGCAACGTTAATGGTTTTACAGATTTAACTTAAAATTTACAGTAATAAACCGTATTTTATTATCTGATATAATGTTAATTCACTGACCTATTGGAGTATCTGTTTAGTACCATTGTAATACACTGACAACTAACAATCATCACAGCAGTGATGAGTCACATGATCAATCATAAGCAGCTCTTCCACGAAAACGGTAATACTAAAATGTTGAAGCTGCACAGTGTCATTCGCACAAACATTAAACACCATCCCTGTAAAAAAAAGAGCACTAATTTAACAACATTACACGTAACATAAAAATGATTAGAAAAAAACTATGAAGAAACATTATTTCAACAAAAATACATCAAATTAGAAGTGTCACGGAGGGAATTGTACGTTTTTTCGCTGTAAATTATACAGTTGCTCTTTTTCACTTTCAAAAACTTTAAATTTTTACGGTATTTTACAGTAAAACTACATTAAATGTACCATTAGATCTATCACAGTTATTTACCGTATAAGTAAACTTTCTGTTAACCAATTAACAGTTTGGCACAGTAGCATTTTTACAGTCTTTTACCGTTAAAACCATGATCATTTTTTTTACTGGTGCAAAAAGTCTCATCTGTTATGCCCTTATTATTTTAGTACAGCACAATTTTATTATTTACCTTATTTTCTAGAAAATAAGTTGCACCTCAGTATGTCGACAGGGTGAAACGTTAGTTGACCCCAGGTAAATTGAAATAATCGCAATAAACAGGCATGTAAACACCTTAATCTCATAATTACCGCTCTGACCTGACGCATACCGTGTGTTGTTCACACAACTTCATGAAAGAACACATTATCATCACACATTATAGTTTATAGAACACATTATAGTTCTGTCCATGAACTTGGACTATGAATCACCACTAAAAACACATTTCAGCACACCATATAGCAATTTATCACAGCTGGAGCTGGTATTATGAAGAACATCGAGTACAATGGAAGGAAAGAGCATAGAAAAAGAGGTGAAAGTACTTTACGCAAATGAAGGCTTGACTCTCATTTATCCACCTCAGGAGATCAAGCTATAATTTTATATGTGCTACAAAAATATACTTAAAGTAAAACTCATATCAAATCTGAATGAGGTTTTTCACTTCTCGTCAGGTCTCGTCAGGTTTTAGGGAGGGTTAAGTCAAATAGATTTTTTTTTTTATAAATATAATAGATATAATGGCAAAAGCAAGGATAGCACAAATATGAAAATAAAATACAAAACAACATTTGAATGGAGTTTGTACAAGCAGTTTTTGTTGCAATTAATTGCTGAAAGGTGGTAAAAAGAACTGAGAAGAAAAATGTTGCAAGCACTGTAATGATGCGTTCACACCATGTCGAAATTACAGTAATTATGAGTTTCCAGACTGTAAAAAAGGTTTATTCATGTCTTCGCCAAACTTATAATTACAAGCTGGAAACTTTTTAATTAATTTTATGAAAGCTCTTCTCCCAATTGACCGTGGTCAAGTCTGCCCCCCCAAAAAAAAAAAAAAAAAAATCCTCGATTGCTCATAAGTCACTGGTTACAAAAATGTTTGTAAGTAAGCATGAAAAATAAAATTCTATGTATTTTTTAAATGCAAATTATAGATTTTATTGTGAACATTCAATCTGTGCATAATGTTAAATGTTTAATTTCTTTTTTGACCTTGTAATATCAGGACCATCCGGTGAAAATGGCAGACGTTTCCCTGGTGACATATATGCAGATAGTCAAGAGTTAAAAGCAATTTAATTATAGAATTAGAATGCAAATGTCACAAAAGTAACAAAAAAGGTGAAAAAAAATTCTGTATGTGATTCTGTATATGATCCCAACATTAAAACTGTAAAATCAATGTGAAAAATAAATACATTTAAATTAAAATAATATTAAATTGATAAATGCTACAAAATATATTTATATTTAATTAAAAATAAATTTATATAAAAATTAATAAATAAAACTAGACAAACGAAACATCAAAAATCCATACGTGTGGTTGAGAACATAAAATGTGTGAAGTGTATATCAAAGTTTTAGGTTAATATTTAAATTATTTAAAATATTAAATTAGTTATTTAAATATTAAATAAATATTTACATATTTACAGTTACATGCAGGAAAACAAATACGATATTTCTGTTTTGTTTCCATTGATTTTATTTCCAATTTATATATATTTTTTTTATTATTTTTTAGTAATTTTAAAATTAAATATGAATTTATTTTGCTATAAGAATCAATTTAATATTATTTTTATGTAAATCAATTCATTTGTACATTTATTTCACAGCTTATATTAATTAATTATTAAATAACTTATGAACCCTAAGTTTTAAAAGCCTAGTAGACCATTCTATAATACAGACAAAAAACACTTTTTAATCTCTTTAACCTGGCATACACACATTTCTATAATTCACATCGGTTAAATGATTAACTAGATTGATGATTAACTAAACTAGGTCAGCCGGGAACCGGGAACACTTCCTGATGTACTTGTTAGAACGTAAGAAGAATGGCATCTATGCTAATATTAGTCTCTCTGTCAGCCGTATCTGGGCCGTATGGTGCACCTGCACCTAAACACGACCACAACGCATGATAAACTCAGCCAGATCCGAGCCGTATCCAGATCAGATGGTGGACCTGCACCTAAACACGACCACAACACATGATAAACACAGCCGTATCCGGGCTGTATCCAGATCAGATGGTGGACCTGGACCTAAACACGACCACAACACATGATAAACTCAGCCGTATCCGGGCCGTATCCAGATCAGATGATGGACCTGCACCTAAACACGACCACAACACATGATAAACACAGCCGTATCCGGGCCTTGATCCAGATCAGATGGTGGACCCGCACCTAAACACGACCACAACACATGATAAACTCAGCCAGATCCGAGCCGTATCCAGATCAGATGATGGACCTGCACCTAAACACGACCACAACACATGATAAACACAGCCGTATCCGGGCCGTATCCAGATCAGATGGTGGACCTGCACCTAAACACGACCACAACGCAGCCCTGAATGTCAGCAGAGACCGTGTCTACAAGACAATCCACAGTGAAAACCTCAGAAAGCAAAAGGAACTGGATGACTATCTAAATGCTACAAACACACAATTTGAATTCTGACTTGTGATGCTGCATGAATCATAATCATAATCTCACTGTGTTGATGTGTTGGCTTCCTGCATGAGCCTGGTTTCTCCCAAAGTTTTCCTCAATTCTGTCATCAATGGAGTTTTGGTTCTTTGCCACAATCGCCTTTGGCTTGCTTAGTTGGAAACACTAAATATTCAACAATATTATTGATCTGACTGTACTGACACTGTTGTATGAGAACTGAACTGAGCTGGACGACAACACCACTGTCTTTCTGCAGAACTGCTTTATAGATGAAATTAACTGATTTAATAATTGATGATCGCTGTATAAATAAAGGTTACTAGACTTGTTCCTTTCAGTCTTCACCTCATTTCAATGAGATTCTCACTCTCAGGCTTGTAGTTCTTCACTAAACGAACCGGGACACTTTATCTCTGTTGAAACCTTCAGTGCATCTCAGCACATTTAAAGCGTTAGTTCACCCAAAAATGAAAATTCTGTCAGTATTTACTCACCCTCATGTTGTTCCAACCCCGTAAGACCTTCGTTCATCTTTGCAACACAAATTAAGATATTTAAGATATTAAGATCGCTCCTACATACTAGTCCATAGGCTTCTTGAGGGAATGACTCTTGCTGTCCTCAAAGTCATTAAAGACATCGTTAAAATAGTCCAAGTGACTACAGTGGCTCAATTTTAACTTTATCAAACGACGAGAACACTTTTTGTGCGCAAAAACAAACAAAAATAACGACTTTATTTCAACTACTCACTTCCTTCTCCATGGGCCTGTAGTCAGTTAACGTAGTGTGATTGCGTAAAGCTACGTCACACGTAGGCTCGCTATTGGCCGACGCTGGTCATGTGTGTGATGCGTGTGACGTACAATAACAGAAGCTTACGCTATTAAACTAGTAACCTGACTCGCGCAGAGGGAGAAATAAACGAATAGTTGAAATAAAGTCCTTATTTTTGTTGTTTTTTGCGCACAAAAGTGTTCTCGTCGTTTGATAAACTTAAAGGCCTGTTCACACTGGGACGAATTTCGCGCACGATATTCGTCGACGTTTAACGCCTCGTGACTAAACAATGGGCGCCAATGTGAGAATGCACACCGACGCGAAAAACGCCACGCGTAAAAGCGCCATTTTTAAAAAAACGCCTCGGGTTCGTTTTTTTGGTTTGACGCGCCGCGTCAAAACCTATCCGACCAACGAGATTGGCGGGTTTGCTCACGTGTCTGGTACTTCCGAAGTTACAGTAACACACAACTTGGGGGCGCTCAAACACAAAACGGTCTTGCCGAGCACACATACGGCGAAGAAGAGATAAGATACCTATGGGCAAGATGAATGTTGAGCTGCTGGTCTCGGAGCATAAAGAGCTATAAGATCATATTTTAGGGTTGCCGCGGTGAGGAAAATTTCCCACCGGTTAATCGACGTGTGACAACACCGGTAATCCCGGTGTCACCGTGGAGGGCAGGGCGGGGGGGTTAAATAGCTTTTAAATGCGTGCGCGTTATACTTTCACTTTCGAAATAAGCGTCAATTGCTTGAATGGACAAAAAAAAACAACTCGCTGATAATAAAACTTTTATTTATAGACTTTTATTAGCATAACGAACGAATAAAAATAACCCCATTCATAGGCTGAAAAAAGTGAAAATCGGCAAAATGTGGGCCCAAACAAATAAGAACCATAAAACGTTTATTAACGAATAAGAAAATAAAATAGGCCTAAATAAATTACACAAAGTTTAAATGAGATAAAACCAATTAAAAAGAGACGAATATAAAATAAAAACTTCAAAACGGACCTTAGCCTACATAAATGACATACTTTCACTTTCGAAATAAGCGTCAATTGCAATTCAGCGTCAATTGCTGGAATGGAAAAAAAAAAAAAAAAAAAAAAAAACTCGCTGACAATAAACTTTTATTTAGACAGCACTTTTATTAGAATAATAAACGAATAAAATATAGACAGAACTTTTATTAGCATAACGAACGAATAAAAATAACCCCATGCATAGGCTGAAAAAAGTGAAAATCGGCAAACTGTGGGCCCAAAAAAAAATAAATAAAACGTTTATTAACGAATAAGAAAACAAAATAGGCCTAAATAAATTAAACAAAGTTTAAATAAGATAAAACCAAATAAAAAGAGACGAATATAAAATAAAAACTTTAAAAAGGACCTTAGCCTACATAAATGACAGCACTCTAAAAAAAAGTAAAACACTATAAATTGGCATTTATTAACATTAATATATATTGGCCAAAATATTGCCAAACAGGCGCTTTTGCATTGCGTTTTGACACCAAATCTTCCGCCATTATCTTGCTTTTCTGTAATTTGACTCGTTCTCGTCTCCACACGTGCTAAATGGAATCCTGATGCTTGCTGATCTGTGACGTGTCGGCACGCGGCGCAGTTCATTTTTAATTATAATGCTCTCTTCAGAACTAAATAATTGAAAATTATTATTTTTAATTAATTCAAATAAATATTTTAGCAAAAACGAATACTTTAAAAAAAAAAAGTCAAGACATCGCGGTGTCACGGTGGGAAAGTGATGTCACCGGTGATGGGGCTTAAAACCGGTAACACCGTCAACACCGTCTATCGCGGCAAGCCTATCATATTTATATTAGTATTTCTGTAATAATAGTATAGTATGGGTGACCAACAGTCCTGTTTTCCCGGGACATGTGTAACAGTCACTTTGTGCTTTACAGAAATCTGAGTTGAGATGAGAACTGCGCATAGTGTTGTGTCAGTAGATTTTGACAAGTGAGGAGAGGAGAACCGTTCTGCCGACTCTTTGTATTCTTTCTTTTATTTTTCTATTGTGACCAGATGTTTGTTTGTGTTTTTTCTCGCTCGATCCCCATGTATTAGGACGAGTGTAACGTTTGAGTGGTTTTATTAAATACGGAAATACGACAACTCTCGTCTCTCGTGCATCTGTTCATCCGACAACGGCTAGGTTTTTATCTCTGGGCAACATCTCAACTTTGCGTTACACATGTCCTGTTTCCACATCCTGTCCTGGCTGTTTTTAAGTGATGAAAATGTCCTGGTTTTCAAAAAAAAAAAAAAAAACAGCTGGGAAAGATCAGTTCTACAGCAAAATATAGATGGACAAACAAGGTGGACGAGGAATAAAAACAGGATAAAGAGAATGAAAACTAAAGATATAAATAGATTTTGTTAGTTCGTTTTTGTAAGTTTGTGAGAGCTATTTTTTTGTTACATTTGGAGGCATTTCTTTTAGTTATTTATTATTTATATATTTATTTTTCTAATACAGAAGACATTATTTCTATCATTATTTCATTCGTGTTTTTTTTATCTGTCATAATAAAACATTGAGACATGAATATGATCACCCTAGTATAGTATTCTATCATTATTTCTGTTTTACATTAAGCGCCATCTAATCAGGGAATGAATTTGCATGTTCACTCGGCTCATCGTAAGCGAAAAACGCTTGGGTGTGAACACAAAAAACGCATTGAAAAACGCTGACGAATAACGCGCGCTGATATTCGTCCCGGTGTGTACGGGCCTTAAGATTGAGCCCCTGTAGTCACTTGGACTATTTTAACGATGTCTTTAATGACTTTTCGATGCCAGCAACAGTCATTCCCTCAAGAAGCCTATGGACTGTATGCAGGAGCGATCTTAATATCTTAAATATCTTAATTTGTGTTCCGAAGATGAACGGGGTTGGAATAACATGAGGGTGAGTAAATACTGACAGAATTTTCATTTTTGGGTGAACTAACCCTTTAAACCAGATGCATGAACGCCATACTCACCATAGACGATCACTGTAGCCGTGGTGCTACGCCTCTTAGCAACGATGTTCTTAGCGACGCATGTGTAGTTGGCGGTGTCGGAAAGCCGTGCCTGTTTGATGATCAGGTTATGATCGATGGTGATGTAGAAATTCCGATCGTCTGCAGGATCGATGATCTCTTCGTTCTTCAGCCATTCCACCTGCACGTAGACAGAAATACGTTAGTGAAATGAGTGAAATCCACACAGCTACACCTGACGGGCTGCTCGGGGACATGTAATATCAGGACGTCCTGCCCTGTATGCATTCACCCCGCCTGTGCTTCTGAAAATATCAAACGTTTTAATTAGCTTCAAAGCTAACTCCTCAGGGCAACACTGACTCAGAGCTTGAGCAATTTTGCAAAACGATAGCTCACATTTTAGAAAAAGAACATTGTGGAGACATTAAAAGGGAATTGCAAGCGGGCAAAAGAGAGGATATTTTTAGACACGGTGTTTAATCACAAAAAAGGCAAGCTAATATCTCAAGAAACATTGAGGTGGAAACAGGAAGTGGCTGCTGGTTTATTACCATAGACTGTAAAAAAATACTTATCCCGAAGAGTTCTCCTGAGCACTTCACAGAATAAAAGCAATTATTACCATCTGTCATTTTCTCACACATTTTTTTTTTTTTTTTTTTTTGTCAAAGGAGGATCTGCATGTTTTGAACAGAACATAAAATGCATGTATTTTACAGAAAAGATGCAATAGAGTAAATAAATGAAATAAAGTAAATATTTTTTGATCAAATAAATGCAACCTTGTCTTATACACACACAGTCACACAGTAGGCTATAGACCATTTCACAAGATATAAACAACACTGGTCCAGAAACACTTCCTGTTTCAGTTTGTAACTGTTTTCTTTATTTCACATGTAAAGAAAACATCTTAAAGATGTTTGTTTAACTTTTTGATTCAGTTTTATATGTTCTGTTGGTTGTATTTTATCCCAGCTTTTATGTAGTGTTAAAAAACTGAAACAGGAAGTGCTTCTGGACCAGTGTTGTTTACATCTTGTGAAATGGTCTATATACACACTACTGTTGAAAAGTTTTAGTGTCTAAAAGTCTTATGTTTTTTTTAAAGTCTCTTCTTTACCAAGGCTGCATTGATTTGATCTAAAATACAGCAAAAAACGTAATATTGTGAAACTGATTTCTATTTAAAGACATTTTAAAATGTAATATAATCCTGTGATGCAAAGCTGAATTTTCAGCATCATAACTCCAGTCTTTTGTGTCACATGATACTTCAGAAATCACTCTAATATGACGATCTGCTGCTCAAGAAATATTTATTATTATTATCTACACTTATTAGGAACACTTCAATTTCTCATTAGTGCAATTATCTAATCGACCAATCACATGGCAGTTGCTTTAGAATTCTTAGATAGCTTCTATCTGGTGCAGTGCAGTAGAATTTGTCCAAAATGAGGTTTCTTACAGGGTGGTATCATTAAAATGCCCACAGTTTGGAAAAGTCAAGTCAATGATGCCTTAAAATGCTGCCTAGTTAGGCGGCTCACTAGGTTTTACAACAGAGATGCATATTTCCCAACACAAAAGATGAGAAGTCATCACCACTGTTGCTCAAGCCTTCACATTTCAAGCTCTTTGCATACGCATCTGATGCATTAACACTTTAGTGTGTCAATCAGGCGAGTGAGACACATGGCGTGTGTGTTAGTGTGTGAGATCGTGTGTAAATGTGTGTCGCAGCGGTGTACCTGGAGGCTGCTGAGAGCTCGTCTGGTGGGAATAGGGTAAAAATATCACCCTCTCATTGGCTCAGCAGGGGGGAAAAATCAACCAATCAGCTGCTCACGCTCTCCAGCTGTGACAAACGCTGCGCCCACGATATCACTCACGCATGCATGCACACTTCCCTATGCATTTTATCTATTTACATCTAGAAAGGGTAACCCAAATCCCAGCTGTCAAACTAAAACCTCAGATTACTGTATTTAGTCATACTGTCACCTCAAAACACACACACACACACACGCGATCCCACAGGTTCAGGCGTCTAAACACACACACATACTCTTGTATATGTGATAATATTTCTCAATATGGTCATATTGTCATCACGCTGTGCTTGTTAGAGAGCATATTGTTGTATCCCGTTTCAAAAATTCGTCGAGCTCAGAACATACAAAATCCTGCATGAGAGCACACATACATTCAGGACAGTGTTGTAGTACTCGAGACTCGGACTCGTCTCGGACTCGGTCTCGAGACCATATTTTAATGGTCTTGGTCTTGTCATGGACTCGTGTCCATTTGGACTCGGAATTGACTCGTACTCGAACATTTTTTTTTTAGGACTCGGACTTATTCCCGAGTCCACTCGAGTTCAATTCAAAATATTTTTCATGATTATTAATGTATGTTAATAAAATATTTCTTTGAATTGATTGACACACCCAGTGATTGGTGATTTTCTAGTGCGCAACTGCGCATGACAAATTGTAATAAAATTACTTTTAACACCACCTACTATGTGGCCTTTTTACCCTAAACTGATCATATTTTTAAACTCTAATTAAATTCAGAAGAAAAAAAAAAAAAGGATTTCTCTAAGTAAATAAAAGTAAATTAGGTAATCAACCCTCACTGGTTTCGGTCTCGACTCGGACTCGACCGTCTCTGGTCTCGGACTCGACTCGGACTCGACTCTCTCTGGTCTTGGTGTCGACTCGGACTCGAGTGAGGTGGTCTCGGGGAAAAGTTGATGAATGTAAAATGAAGGACAAATATTGTATATTACTTATCCTGCAGATCACTAATGTTAATGTTTAAACACTGAAATCAGCTTTTATGACGTATGTTGCGGCGGAACTTTAGCTGGGAAAATGTATGTGCGCACGTATGTCGGTATTTTTACCACTTCAAAAATGCGTAAAGGAGTCAAAACAGTGGCAAAAAAATCTTTTTTCGTGTCATTTGGTTCATTCAACGAACGAAATGAACGAATTGACTCGGAAAAAGATTCGTTCATTTTGATAAACGGGTTCAAAAAGGAGAGTCACGAACGCGCAATGCGCATCACAGAACAGAGCAAGCCGACCATTTGAGCTTACAAAACTTCAACTTTGTTATTTATTTTTTAAATAAGCAATCGTTTCGCTTGTTAAGACCCTTATTTATCGTCTAAAATCGTTTAAAGCCCTTTGAACAGTTTGCAGTTTGCACTGAAAGCGTCTTTTGGACCTTGAACCGTTTGGTCCCCATTGAAGTCCATTATATGGAGAAAAATCCTGAAATGTTTTCATCAAAAACCTTAATTTCTTTTCGACTGAAGAAAGAAAGACATGAGCATCTTGGATGACATGGGGGTGAGTAAATTATCAGCAAAAGTGAACAAAAATCCTTTACTAACATTGGTGTGTTAGCATCACTATATTAATATTGTGGGTGTGTTCTCAAATAAACCTTCTAACCCTAAATGTAACTTTATTACATAACTTGTTCCATGTCACTTGAATGATTCCTCTATATTTCAATGCTTTTGCGCTCTTTCACTTCCCCTTGGAAACATTTCATTCACTAGCAAAAAATTTGGCGCTCCCTCAAGAAACCTTGCGTTGGCTCCCGATGTCTTTTGAGTTCCCCCGAGAACGCTGTTTGAGTTTCTCAGGGGAATGCAAAACATTTGCGATCATTTTTAATTCCCATCTCATGTTTTTTTTCCATCACCATCCGAAGATGGACAACAACAAACACTGAAGGAGGAACCTGAATGAAATTGAGAGTCCAGACCTAGGCTGTGAAACAGTTTTGCAGAGGCAAATACACCTCAAAAGATGAAAGGATATAGTTTTGATGTCTTTACTATTACTCTAAACTGTGGAAAAAAAGGGTGTCCAAAGAGTTGATGAGTAGATGACCTGACACCTGTGCAAGTATGTTTCTAGTGCACTCTCTCGGCCAGGGTTTGAGCGTGACTGACATTTGTCCTTATCTCTCCCTGCTGTGTCTCTGTGAAGCTCACTTTGGGCTGTTTCTGGACGGGCTGATTTCTCTCTGCAGGGACTCGTCTGCTGATCAGGATGAAAGAGGCAGAGAGACGCTCGAGACGCTCTTCACGCACCTGCTCATTTTCTCCTGTTGGTGTTTACCGCCAGAACAGAGTTCCTGTGCCCGCCGGGCAAACGCAGAATCAACAACCAAACACACACAATCACACACACACACACACGAGGCTGAAAGCAAAACAAATCAGAAAGTTTTGTGAAAAATTTAAATATCTCTCAGATAATTGCTTTTTCTTCGTGCCAGAATTGATGTGTGTATTTATGCTACCGAGTGTGTAAGGGATGAATAAACACTCTCGCCATCAAGGAGAAGTATTATTTAGGATGGAAAATACAGACCTGAAGGTTGGGAAACTAGCAGATGTGTAAATGTGAGTGTGTGAAGGTCTAAACAGCATTTATGTCTCATACGACACCAGAAATATCAAGGGGTGCTTTGAATTGCAATGACAGAATTGTAATTCAGAGTGATTCAACACAGGTAATGCATTCTGGAAAACGACCTCCAGCCTGGTTCACAAAAGTTAAATACGATGAAATGTACTTTGATACATTTCTCGAATCATCCTTGACATTTAAAAAACAGTAGGTGCATTTCTCAAAACAATTTCTTCAGTCTCTTGCTCAAAATCTTTAGTTCATCTCTCAAAAGTAAATATCTGTGTCAATGAACATGTTAGTGCCATCAGAGTTTTGATGACAATTATTGTAAATTGTAGGAATATATGTATATATGCAACCCGGTCTCATCCCAAGACGTCATATAACTGACGTTTTGGGACGTCTTTTGACCATACATCAATATTCGCCTTTTTAGGGCCCCCTTAAACGTCGGTAGATGAGGTTATGGGATCCTAACTCTACCCCAGACCTAAACCTAACCCGTCACCTAACTGACGTTAAAGGTAAAGCGTCAGTTGTATGACGGCCCGGGATCGCCATCTACCGACGTTTAAGGGGGCCCTAAAAAGGCGAATATTGACGTATGGTCAAAAGACGTCCCAAGACGTCAGTTATATGACTTTTTGTGATGAGAATGTGTTAATATATGAAGAGTTCAGATGCAAAAGCCTCTAAATGCCATTTGAAATTTTCTTCTTTAATGATGATTTTTATCAAACTTCAGTAATTTCAGTAATTTCACTTAAATAACAATTAATAGGTAATTATCATTGCCATTTAAGTGAAATCACTGAACTTAAATATACAAGCTTGATAAAAATGATCATTCTAGAAGAAAATTTCAAATGGCACTTAGAGGCTTTTGCATCTGAACTCTTCATATATTATATATATGCATGTATATTTAAGAAAAAAATATTATTTATATATAAAATATTTATATATATAATATAAATTAAATATAAATCTATATACATTATATACATGAAAATATTTCTTAAATATATACAAGCATGTGTGTGTATTTATATATATATAATTATACACAGTGCACCCACATATATTATGTAAACACAAATTTTATTTTGGGTTTAATCGCTATTAATCGTTTGACAGCCCTAATAGAAATATGCTTGACATATTATGACTTGAACCATTTTGCATGGAAAAACTTATGCTATGAACTAATACCCAAGTGTACACAAGGGGGGCGAGACTATTCAATAGAGACCCATTATAATACATTTTGATCAACATGACATAAGCAATCGATAACGTTGGAAACAGCAGAGAATTGTACATAATCATTTGCATGGATGTACCAAAGCAATTCCTTTTTCTGTCTTTCCATTTCAAACTTCATATCCTCTCCTGTCTGTCATGGCCAATTGAGACTCACAGTTCGCATTTTGCACAACCCTGGAATGAAGGAATCTGGATATTACCAGTGAACTCTGAGGTTGTTTTAAGCTGTATAAACACACACTCACACACTGCCAGCAATCCTACAGAAGGCTCATTCAAATATTTGCAGAAGTTCGTCTGATCTGAACTCCAGGTGTGAGGCCCAAGAGCACAATAACACATCTAATTCTGAAGCCTCCTAAACCTGTTTAAACCCAGAGAGGAAACCTGCGTCCTTTCATGAGCGCTGAAGATTGCACACGCTCTCATTGTGAATTCAAGCAAGCGCCATTGAGCCTCGCAATCAAGAAACGCACCATAGGGGGAATGAAGTGGGCGTCTGTAATATATAGGCTTCGGTGAAGGTACATGAGGTATGAACTGGAAGAACTCACCAACACGCTGAAGTGCTCTACATCTGTGCTAAGTGGACTATCGTGAATAATGCAGCAAATTCAGCGATCGCCGTGTGAACCAATGCTGCTGTAATCTCACACGCCTGAACCGCTTTATTCAGCAATGCTGTTTACATGCAGAAACTGATGGAGAGTTCGGGGTGTAATAAGAGAAATAATTCAGGGGACGAGTGTAAAGGATTCACCTAAAGGATTATTAGGAACATTTGTTCAGTTTCTCATTATCTAATCAACCAATCACATGGCAGTTGCTTCAATGCATTTATGGGTGTGGTCCTGGTCAAGACAATCTCCTGAACTCCAAACTGAATGTCAGAATGGGAAAGAAAGGCGATTTAAGCAATTTTGAGCGTATTTCACAATCTGCTCAGTTACTGGGATTTTCACTCATAACCATTTCTAGGGTTTACAAAGAATGGTGTGAAAAGGGAAAAACATCCAGTATGCGGCAGTCCTGTGGGCCAAAATGCCTTGTTGATGCGAGAGGTCAGAGGAGAATGGGCCGACTGATTCAAGCTGATAGAAGAGCGACTTTGACTGAAATAACCACTCGTTACAACCGAGGTATTCAGTGAAGCATTTGTGAAGAAGCCACAACACGCACAACCTTGAGGCGGATGGGCTACAACAGCAGAAGACCCACCGGGTACCACTCATCTCCACTACAAATAGGAAAAAGAGGCGACAAAAATTGGACAAAATGTTGCCTGGTCTGATGAGTCTCGATTTCTGTTGAGACATTCAGAATTTGGCGTAAACAGAATGAGAACATGGATCCATCATGCCTTGTTCCCACTGTGCAGGCTGGTGGTGGTGGTGTAATGGTTTTCTTGGCACACTTTAGGCCCCTTAGTCCCAATTGGGCATCGTTTAAATGCCACGGCCTACCTGAGCATTATTTCTGACCATGTCCATCCCTTTATTGCCACCATGTCCCCATCCTCTGATGGCTTCTTCCAGCAGGATAATGCACCATGTCACAAAGCTCCAATCATTTCAAATTGGTTTAGAGTATCTAGTAGGGACAATAGAGCATCTTTGGGATGTGGTGGAACGGGAGCTTCGTGCCCTGGATGTTCATCCCACAAATCTCCATCAACTGCAAGATGCTATCCTATCAATATGAGCCAACATTTCTAAAGACCTTGTTGAATCAATGCCACGTAGAATAAAGGCAGATCTGAAGGTGAAAGGGGGTCAAACACAGTATTAGTGTGGTGTTCATAATAATCCTTTAGGTGAGTGTATATATAAAATGTAAGATACCCTCATGCACCACATACAGTAAAGGCCAATTTATACTTCTGCGTAGGGTGCGCGCGGTAGGTATGGCGTAGCATACGCACAGACGCGTCCCTTACCGCGTAAACTTTGCCGTAGCCTGACGCGCACCTCTTCAAAAATGTAACTACACGTCGCGACGACTCGGACCGCAAGATCGGTGATTGGTCGGCTTGGTAGCATCGCATTTCCTCCAACGCATTTGCACACACGTACCATCTCCTCCGACGTCTTCTCTCGTTTCTGCCTTTCAGTTTTAGTAATTTCACTAAAATTAACAGTTTTTCCACCTCAATAAGCTCCAACTCCAACATGATCAGCTCTCTTTCAGTCGCTATTGCTTGTAGTAACCTAGCCGCGAGGAATCTAAACACAGTGGAACATTAAAACCCTCCGCCGCCAACTAGCGTTTCGGAGCAGTACTGCAGAGCAACCAAGACCTGAACGCAGAAGTATAAATGCTCACAACGGCGTCGCCTACGTGCGTAGCCAACGCCGTACACTACGGCGTACCCTCGACGCAGAAGTATAAATTGGCCTTAAAGGGTTAGTTCACCCAAAAATGAAAATTAAGTCATTAATTACTCACCCCCATGCTGTACCAACCCCTTAAGACCTTCGTTCATCTTCGGAACACAAATGAAGATATTTTTGATTTAATCTGAGAGCTGGATCACTACCACATTGGCTGCCTAAGGGAATGGCCTCTTGACGGCCCAGAAAGTCAATGAAGAAAATGTTTAAATAACCCATGTGACTACAGTGGCTCAACTATAAGTTTATCAAGCAACGAGAATACTTTTTGTGTGCAAAAACAAACAAAAATAACGAGTTTATTCGACTATTCCTTTTCTTCCTTGTTGGCCTGAAACGAGACTTCCATACGATTTCCACGACGCATGCGCGAGAACTGAACTGAAGTAGCTGAAGGAGACCGTAATTCTCGCGCATGCGTCGTCTCGTTTCAGGCCAACAAGGAAGAAAAGGAATAGTCGAATAAAGTCGTTATTTTTGTTTGTTTTTGCACACAAAAAGTAGTCTCGTCGCTTGATAAACATATAATTGAGCCGCTGTAGTCACATCAGTGGTGGAGGAAGTACTGAATCTCAGTACTTAAGTAAAAGTACAAATACCCAGATAAATATTTACTTTAGTAAAAGTAGAAGTAACACAATGACAACCATACTTAAGTAAAAAGTAAAAAGTACTTTATTTTAAATGTACTTTAAGTATTAAAAGTAAAAGTACTTGCATAACAATTGATTCTCTTAATGACTATTTTCTAATGATTAATAAAACATTTAATTCTAACTCATTCAACCTAATACTCCTATAATGATGTTCAATAATGATGGAAAAAAATGTGACCATTTCTGAAACAAGCTTGCAATTAGGCAATATCGTGCTTATCCTTACTATATGTTAATAACTATATTTGGCAGTAAACGCGATTCATTTATGGTGTAATTCTGAACCTCTTGGCTTGCCATAATCCTAACCGAACCAAACATATATTACACACGGTGTGTTTCCTATGCACGTAAAAACAAATTTTCGCGTATGAGTTGCATGATAAACACACTGCGTGCGAGACGCATTTAGTGTGACCGGGTTGATATACTGTATCTATGGCAACCAAACGTCATTGGTGAGACAAACGTGCAACGAACGGACGGTCAGATTACGTTTTGGCAGGGGAGAAAAACTGATCAGAAAATGTAACGAAAATGTATCAGAAGTTGTAGAAATGTAGTGGAGTAGAAAGTATAATAATTGCTGCAAAATGTAACGAAGTAAAAGTAAAAAGTATGCACTATTTATTCTACTTAAGTAAAGTAAAAATACGTGAAAAATGTACTTAAGTAAAGTAACGAAGTATTTGTACTTCGTTACATTCCACCACTGAGTCACATGGGTTATTTAAACATTTTCTTCATTGACTTTATGGGCCGTCAAGAGCCAGTCCCTTAGGCAGTCTATGGAAGACTGATCCAGCTCTCAAATTTAATCAAAAATATCTTCATTTGTGTTCCGAAGATGATCGAAGGTCTTACGGGGTTGGAACAGCATGGGGGTGAGTAATTAATGACTTAATTTTTATTTTTGGGTGAACTAACCCTTTAAGTCATAGTATATCAGATTAAATAGTAAACACAATACTTGAGGATGGAGAATGCAAGTTAACGTCCTCATTTCAGCTCCCTGACAAATCTGTCTCGCTCTCCGTCCTGTTATTAAGAATCCCTGGAATTTACTCTTACCTCGAGTTCAAACAAACGCAGAGGATGAAACACACACACACACACACACTTTTTGTTTCACAGAAGAAAGAAAGTCTAACAAGTTTGGAATGACATGAGGGCGACAGAATTTTCATTTTAGATAAATTTTCCCTTTTATTTGTGAACCTTTAAGCTGCTCTTAGTTTGATCTGCTATCTAATCCAAATTCATCATGATAAATCATATTGGTTCATCTGGAAATATTATGTTTGGAACAATCATGCCAGGCCACATTGAACTGATTTCTTTTGTATCTACATAAGGATAGAGAGAAAGATAGTAAATGTAGAATCAGTTTTTGTCTCTTTCATCTTCTTGTGATCAGACTCCGCGGCTGACAGCCTCCTCCAGCAGTGCCGTCTGCGGGCTAAGGTGTGTGTGTGTGTGACATAGATATTTGAGGGACGCTGTGAAGATATTTTTCTATTTTCACAGAGAACAGTGAGAGAGAATCTTCCTGGAATTCTCTCAGCTGGGTGAACTCTTTTCATGAACTTCTTTGAGAAACAAAACATTCATTAAAACACTGCGAAACAAAGTCTGCTATTATAAGAAAGGAAACGAGCTCAACCACTTCTCCATTGGTAAACTTTAACTCAACCGACTAGTAGACAAGCCAACAAGTTATCTACCTAAACTAGGACTGCACCAGCTAGATATAGACACTCAATACAGAAGAGCTTCTCTGAACACACAACAATCTGTGAACACACAACAATCTCTGAACACACACAATCTCTGAACACACAATCTCTGAACACACAACAATCTCTGAACACACAACAATCTCTGAACACACAATCTCTGAACACACAATCTCTGAACACACACAATCTCTGAACACACAACAATCTCTGAACACACAATCTCTGAACACACAATCTCTGAACACACACAATCTCTGAACACACAACAATCTCTGAACACACAATCTCTGAACACACAACAATCTCTGAACACACAATCTCTGAACACACAATCTCTGAACACACACAATCTCTGAACACACAACAATCTCTGAACACACACAATCTCTGAACACACAACAATCTCTGAACACACAATCTCTGAACACACACAATCTCTGAACACACAACAATCTCTGAACACACACAATCTCTGAACACACAATCTCTGAACACACAACAATCTCTAAACACACAATCTCTGAACACACAACAATCTCTGAACACACAACAATCTCTGAACACACACAATCTCTGAACACACAATCTCTGAACACACAACAATCTCCGAACACACACAATCTCCGAACACACACAATCTCTGAACACACAACAATCTCTGAACACACACAATCTCTGAACACACAACAATCTCCGAACACACAATCTCTGAACACACAATCTGTGAACACACAACAATCTCTGAACACACAACAATCTCTGAACACACAATCTCTGAACACACAACAATCTCTGAACACACAACACTCTCTGAACACACACAATCTCTGAACACACAACAATCTCTGAACACACACAATCTCTGAACACACACAATCTCTGAACACACAACAATCTCTGAACACACAACAATCTCTGAACACACAATCTCTGAACACACACAATCTCTGAACACACAACAATCTCTGAACACACAACAATCTCTGAACACACACAATCTCCGAACACACAATCTCTGAACACACAATCTGTGAACACACAACAATCTCTGAACACACAACAATCTCTGAACACACAACACTCTCTGAACACACACAATCTCTGAACACACAACAATCTCTGAACACACACAATCTCTGAACACACACAATCTCTGAACACACAACAATCTCTGAACACACAACAATCTCTGAACACACAATCTCTGAACACACACAATCTCTGAACACACAACAATCTCTGAACACACAACAATCTCTGAACACACACAATCTCTGAACACACAATCTCTGAACACACACAATCTCTGAACACACAACAATCTCTGAACACACAACAATCTCTGAACACACACAATCTCTGAACACACACAATCTCTGAACACACAACAATCTCTGAACACACAACAATCTCTGAACACACACAATCTCTGAACAAACAATCTCTGAACACACACAATCTCTGAACACACAACAATCTCTGAACACACAACAATCTCTGAACACACACAATCTCCGAACACACAACAATCTCCGAACACACAATCTCTGAACACACAATCTCTGAACACACAACAATCTCTGAACACACAATCTCTGAACACACACAATCTCTGAACACACAATCTCTGAACACAATCTCTGAACACACAATCTCTGAACACACAATCTCTGAACACACAATCTCTGAACACACACAATCTCTGAACACACAACAATCTCTGAACACACACAATCTCTGAACACACAATCTCTGAACACACAACAATCTCTGAACACACAATCTCTGAACACACAACAATCTCTGAACACACAACAATCTCTGAACACACACAATCTCTGAACACACAATCTCTGAACACACACAATCTCTGAACACACAACAATCTCTGAACACACACAATCTCTGAAGACACACAATCTCTGAACACACAACAATCTCTGAACACACACAATCTCTGAACACACAACAATCTCCGAACACACAATCTCTGAACACACAATCTGTGAACACACAACAATCTCTGAACACACAACAATCTCTGAACACACAACAATCTCTGAACACACACAATCTCTGAACACACAACAATCTCTGAACACACAACACTCTCTGAACACACACAATCTCTGAACACACAACAATCTCTGAACACACAACAATCTCTGAACACACACAATCTCTGAACACACACAATCTCTGAACACACAACAATCTCTGAACACACAACAATCTCTGAACACACACAATCTCTGAACACACAATCTCTGAACACACACAATCTCTGAACACACAACAATCTCTGAACACACAACAATCTCTGAACACACACAATCTCTGAACACACAATCTCTGAACACACACAATCTCTGAACACACAACAATCTCTGAACACACAACAATCTCTGAACACACAACAATCTCTGAACACACACAATCTCTGAACACACACAATCTCTGAACACACAACAATCTCTGAACACACAACAATCTCTGAACACACACAATCTCTGAACACACAATCTCTGAACACACACAATCTCTGAACACACAACAATCTCTGAACACACAACAATCTCTGAACACACACAATCTCCGAACACACAACAATCTCCGAACACACAATCTCTGAACACACAATCTCTGAACACACAACAATCTCTGAACACACAATCTCTGAACACACAATCTCTGAACACACACAATCTCTGAACACACAATCTCTGAACACACAACAATCTCCGAACACAATCTCTGAACACACAATCTCTGAACACACAATCTCTGAACACACACAATCTCTGAACACACACAATCTCTGAACACACAATCTCTGAACACACACAATCTCTGAACACACAACAATCTCTGAACACACAACAATCTCTGAACACACACAATCTCTAAACACACAATCTCCGAACACGCAACAATCTCCGAACACACAATCTCTGAACACACAATCTCTGAACACACACAATCTCTGAACACACAATCTCTGAACACACAATCTCTGAACACACAATCTCTGAACACACAACAATCTTCGAACACAATCTCTGAACACACACAATCTCTGAACACACACAATCTCTGAACACACAATCTCTGAACACACACAATCTCTGAACACACACAATCTCTGAACACACACAATCTCCGAACACAATCTCTGAACACACAATCTCTGAACACACAATCTCTGAACACACACAATCTCTGAACACACACAATCTCTGAACACACACAATCTCTGAACACACAATCTCTGAACACACAATCTCTGAACACACACAATCTCTGAACACACAATCTCTGAACACACAATCTCTGAACACACAATCTCTGAACACACAACAATCTTCGAACACAATCTCTGAACACACACAATCTCTGAACACACACAATCTCTGAACACACAATCTCTGAACACACAACAATCTCTGAACACACACAATCTCTGAACACACACAATCTCTGAACACACACAATCTCTGAACACACAACAATCTCCGAACACAATCTCCGAACACAATCTCTGAACACACAATCTCTGAACACACACAATCTCTGAACACACACAATCTCTGAACACACACAATCTCTGAACACACAATCTCTGAACACACACAATCTCTGAACACACAACAATCTCTGAACACACAACAATCTCTGAACACACAACAATCTCTAAACACACAATCTCCGAACACACAACAATCTCCGAACACACAATCTCTGAACACACAATCTCTGAACACACACAATCTCTGAACACACAATCTCTGAACACACAACAATCTCCGAACACAATCTCTGAACACACAATCTCTGAACACACAATCTCTGAACACACACAATCTCTGAACACACACAATCTCTGAACACACAATCTCTGAACACACAATCTCTGAACACACAATCTCTGAACACACAACAATCTTCGAACACAATCTCTGAACACACACACAATCTCTGAACACACACAATCTCTGAACACACAATCTCTGAACACACAACAATCTCTGAACACACACAATCTCTGAACACACACAATCTCTGAACACACACAATCTCCGAACACAATCTCTGAACACACAATCTCTGAACACACACAATCTCTGAACACACACAATCTCTGAACACACACAATCTCTGAACACACAATCTCTGAACACACAATCTCTGAACACACAACAATCTTCGAACACAATCTCTGAACACACAATCTCTGAACACACACAATCTCTGAACACACACAATCTCTGAACACACAATCTCTGAACACACAATCTCTGAACACACAACAATCTTCGAACACAATCTCTGAACACACAATCTCTGAACACACAATCTCTGAACACACAACAATCTTCGAACACAATCTCTGAACACACAATCTCTGAACACACAACAATCTCCGAACACAATCTCTGAACACACACAATCTCTGAACACACAATCTCTGCACACACAATCTCTGAACACACAATCTGTGTAAACACAACACTCTCTGAACACACAATCTCTGAACACACAATCTCTGAACACACACAATCTCTGAACACACAACAATCTCTGAACACACACAATCTCTGAACACACAATCTCCGAACACAATCTCTGAACACACAATCTCTGAACACACACAATCTCTGAACACACACAATCTCTGAACACACAACAATCTCCGAACACAATCTCCGAACACACACAATCTCTGAACACACAATCTCTGAACACACACAATCTCTGAACACACAATCTCTGAACACACAATCTCTGAACACACACAATCTCTGAACACACACAATCTCTGAACACACAATCTCTGAACACACAATCTCTGAACACACAACAATCTTCGAACACAATCTCTGAACACAATCTCTGAACACACACAATCTCTGAACACACACAATCTCTGAACACACAACAATCTCTGAACACACACAATCTCTGAACACACACAATCTCTGAACACACAATCTCTGAACACACACAATCTCTGAACACACAATCTCCGAACACACACAATCTCTGAACACACAATCTCTGAACACACACAATCTCTGAACACACACAATCTCTGAACACACAATCTCTGAACACACAATCTCTGAACACACACAATCTCTGAACACACAACAATCTCTGAACACACACAATCTCTGAACACACACACTCTCTGAACACACAACAATCTCCGAACACACAATCTCTGAACACACAATCTCTGAACACACACAATCTCTGAACACACAATCTCCGAACACACACAATCTCCGAACACACAATCTCTGAACACACAACAATCTCTGAACACACAACACTCTCTGAACACACACAATCTCTGAACACACAACAATCTCTGAACACACACAATCTCTGAACACACACAATCTCTGAACACACAACAATCTCTGAACACACAACAATCTCTGAACACACAATCTCTGAACACACAACAATCTCTGAACACACAATCTCTGAACACACACAATCTCTGAACACACAACAATCTCTGAACACACACAATCTCTGAACACACAATCTCTGAACACACAACAATCTCTAAACACACAATCTCTGAACACACAACAATCTCTGAACACACAACAATCTCTGAACACACACAATCTCTGAACACACAATCTCTGAACACACAACAATCTCCGAACACACACAATCTCCGAACACACACAATCTCTGAACACACAACAATCTCTGAACACACACAATCTCTGAACACACAACAATCTCCGAACACACAATCTCTGAACACACAATCTGTGAACACACAACAATCTCTGAACACACAACAATCTCTGAACACACAATCTCTGAACACACAACAATCTCTGAACACACAACACTCTCTGAACACACACAATCTCTGAACACACAACAATCTCTGAACACACACAATCTCTGAACACACACAATCTCTGAACACACAACAATCTCTGAACACACAACAATCTCTGAACACACAATCTCTGAACACACAACAATCTCTGAACACACAACAATCTCTGAACACACAACAATCTCTGAACACACACAATCTCCGAACACACAATCTCTGAACACACAATCTGTGAACACACAACAATCTCTGAACACACAACAATCTCTGAACACACAATCTCTGAACACACAACAATCTCTGAACACACAACACTCTCTGAACACACACAATCTCTGAACACACAACAATCTCTGAACACACACAATCTCTGAACACACACAATCTCTGAACACACAACAATCTCTGAACACACAACAATCTCTGAACACACAATCTCTGAACACACACAATCTCTGAACACACAACAATCTCTGAACACACAACAATCTCTGAACACACACAATCTCTGAACACACAATCTCTGAACACACACAATCTCTGAACACACAACAATCTCTGAACACACAACAATCTCTGAACACACACAATCTCTGAACACACACAATCTCTGAACACACAACAATCTCTGAACACACAACAATCTCTGAACACACACAATCTCTGAACAAACAATCTCTGAACACACACAATCTCTGAACACACAACAATCTCTGAACACACAACAATCTCTGAACACACACAATCTCCGAACACACAACAATCTCCGAACACACAATCTCTGAACACACAATCTCTGAACACACAACAATCTCTGAACACACAATCTCTGAACACACACAATCTCTGAACACACAATCTCTGAACACAATCTCTGAACACACAATCTCTGAACACACAATCTCTGAACACACAATCTCTGAACACACACAATCTCTGAACACACAACAATCTCTGAACACACACAATCTCTGAACACACAATCTCTGAACACACAACAATCTCTGAACACACAATCTCTGAACACACAACAATCTCTGAACACACAACAATCTCTGAACACACACAATCTCTGAACACACAATCTCTGAACACACACAATCTCTGAACACACAACAATCTCTGAACACACACAATCTCTGAAGACACACAATCTCTGAACACACAACAATCTCCGAACACACAATCTCTGAACACACAATCTGTGAACACACAACAATCTCTGAACACACAACAATCTCTGAACACACAACAATCTCTGAACACACACAATCTCTGAACACACAACAATCTCTGAACACACAACACTCTCTGAACACACACAATCTCTGAACACACAACAATCTCTGAACACACAACAATCTCTGAACACACACAATCTCTGAACACACACAATCTCTGAACACACAACAATCTCTGAACACACAACAATCTCTGAACACACACAATCTCTGAACACACAATCTCTGAACACACACAATCTCTGAACACACAACAATCTCTGAACACACAACAATCTCTGAACACACACAATCTCTGAACACACAATCTCTGAACACACACAATCTCTGAACACACAACAATCTCTGAACACACAACAATCTCTGAACACACAACAATCTCTGAACACACACAATCTCTGAACACACACAATCTCTGAACACACAACAATCTCTGAACACACAACAATCTCTGAACACACACAATCTCTGAACACACAATCTCTGAACACACACAATCTCTGAACACACAACAATCTCTGAACACACAACAATCTCTGAACACACACAATCTCCGAACACACAACAATCTCCGAACACACAATCTCTGAACACACAATCTCTGAACACACAACAATCTCTGAACACACAATCTCTGAACACACAATCTCTGAACACACACAATCTCTGAACACACAATCTCTGAACACACAACAATCTCCGAACACAATCTCTGAACACACAATCTCTGAACACACAATCTCTGAACACACACAATCTCTGAACACACACAATCTCTGAACACACAATCTCTGAACACACAACAATCTCTGAACACACAACAATCTCTGAACACACACAATCTCTAAACACACAATCTCCGAACACGCAACAATCTCCGAACACACAATCTCTGAACACACAATCTCTGAACACACACAATCTCTGAACACACAATCTCTGAACACACAATCTCTGAACACACAATCTCTGAACACACAACAATCTTCGAACACAATCTCTGAACACACACAATCTCTGAACACACACAATCTCTGAACACACAATCTCTGAACACACACAATCTCCGAACACACACAATCTCTGAACACACAACAATCTCTGAACACACACAATCTCTGAACACACAACAATCTCCGAACACACAATCTCTGAACACACAATCTGTGAACACACAACAATCTCTGAACACACAACAATCTCTGAACACACAATCTCTGAACACACAACAATCTCTGAACACACAACACTCTCTGAACACACACAATCTCTGAACACACAACAATCTCTGAACACACACAATCTCTGAACACACACAATCTCTGAACACACAACAATCTCTGAACACACAACAATCTCTGAACACACAATCTCTGAACACACAACAATCTCTGAACACACAACAATCTCTGAACACACAACAATCTCTGAACACACACAATCTCCGAACACACAATCTCTGAACACACAATCTGTGAACACACAACAATCTCTGAACACACAACAATCTCTGAACACACAATCTCTGAACACACAACAATCTCTGAACACACAACACTCTCTGAACACACACAATCTCTGAACACACAACAATCTCTGAACACACACAATCTCTGAACACACACAATCTCTGAACACACAACAATCTCTGAACACACAACAATCTCTGAACACACAATCTCTGAACACACACAATCTCTGAACACACAACAATCTCTGAACACACAACAATCTCTGAACACACACAATCTCTGAACACACAATCTCTGAACACACACAATCTCTGAACACACAACAATCTCTGAACACACAACAATCTCTGAACACACACAATCTCTGAACACACACAATCTCTGAACACACAACAATCTCTGAACACACAACAATCTCTGAACACACACAATCTCTGAACAAACAATCTCTGAACACACACAATCTCTGAACACACAACAATCTCTGAACACACAACAATCTCCGAACACACACAATCTCCGAACACACAACAATCTCCGAACACACAATCTCTGAACACACAATCTCTGAACACACAACAATCTCTGAACACACAATCTCTGAACACACACAATCTCTGAACACACAATCTCTGAACACAATCTCTGAACACACAATCTCTGAACACACAATCTCTGAACACACAATCTCTGAACACACACAATCTCTGAACACACAACAATCTCTGAACACACACAATCTCTGAACACACAATCTCTGAACACACAACAATCTCTGAACACACAATCTCTGAACACACAACAATCTCTGAACACACAACAATCTCTGAACACACACAATCTCTGAACACACAATCTCTGAACACACACAATCTCTGAACACACAACAATCTCTGAACACACACAATCTCTGAAGACACACAATCTCTGAACACACAACAATCTCTGAACACACACAATCTCTGAACACACAACAATCTCCGAACACACAATCTCTGAACACACAATCTGTGAACACACAACAATCTCTGAACACACAACAATCTCTGAACACACAACAATCTCTGAACACACACAATCTCTGAACACACAACAATCTCTGAACACACAACACTCTCTGAACACACACAATCTCTGAACACACAACAATCTCTGAACACACAACAATCTCTGAACACACACAATCTCTGAACACACACAATCTCTGAACACACAACAATCTCTGAACACACAACAATCTCTGAACACACACAATCTCTGAACACACAATCTCTGAACACACACAATCTCTGAACACACAACAATCTCTGAACACACAACAATCTCTGAACACACACAATCTCTGAACACACAATCTCTGAACACACACAATCTCTGAACACACAACAATCTCTGAACACACAACAATCTCTGAACACACAACAATCTCTGAACACACACAATCTCTGAACACACACAATCTCTGAACACACAACAATCTCTGAACACACAACAATCTCTGAACACACACAATCTCTGAACACACAATCTCTGAACACACACAATCTCTGAACACACAACAATCTCTGAACACACAACAATCTCTGAACACACACAATCTCCGAACACACAACAATCTCCGAACACACAATCTCTGAACACACAATCTCTGAACACACAACAATCTCTGAACACACAATCTCTGAACACACAATCTCTGAACACACACAATCTCTGAACACACAATCTCTGAACACACAACAATCTCCGAACACAATCTCTGAACACACAATCTCTGAACACACAATCTCTGAACACACACAATCTCTGAACACACACAATCTCTGAACACACAATCTCTGAACACACAACAATCTCTGAACACACAACAATCTCTGAACACACACAATCTCTAAACACACAATCTCCGAACACGCAACAATCTCCGAACACACAATCTCTGAACACACAATCTCTGAACACACACAATCTCTGAACACACAATCTCTGAACACACAATCTCTGAACACACAATCTCTGAACACACAACAATCTTCGAACACAATCTCTGAACACACACAATCTCTGAACACACACAATCTCTGAACACACAATCTCTGAACACACACAATCTCTGAACACACACAATCTCTGAACACACACAATCTCCGAACACAATCTCTGAACACACAATCTCTGAACACACAATCTCTGAACACACACAATCTCTGAACACACACAATCTCTGAACACACACAATCTCTGAACACACAATCTCTGAACACACAATCTCTGAACACACACAATCTCTGAACACACAATCTCTGAACACACAATCTCTGAACACACAATCTCTGAACACACAACAATCTTCGAACACAATCTCTGAACACACACAATCTCTGAACACACACAATCTCTGAACACACAATCTCTGAACACACAACAATCTCTGAACACACACAATCTCTGAACACACACAATCTCTGAACACACACAATCTCTGAACACACAACAATCTCCGAACACAATCTCCGAACACAATCTCTGAACACACAATCTCTGAACACACACAATCTCTGAACACACACAATCTCTGAACACACACAATCTCTGAACACACAATCTCTGAACACACACAATCTCTGAACACACACAATCTCTGAACACACACAATCTCTGAACACACAATCTCTGAACACACACAATCTCTGAACACACAACAATCTCTGAACACACAACAATCTCTGAACACACAACAATCTCTAAACACACAATCTCCGAACACACAACAATCTCCGAACACACAATCTCTGAACACACAATCTCTGAACACACACAATCTCTGAACACACAATCTCTGAACACACAACAATCTCCGAACACAATCTCTGAACACACAATCTCTGAACACACAATCTCTGAACACACACAATCTCTGAACACACACAATCTCTGAACACACAATCTCTGAACACACAATCTCTGAACACACAATCTCTGAACACACAATCTCTGAACACACAACAATCTTCGAACACAATCTCTGAACACACACACAATCTCTGAACACACACAATCTCTGAACACACAATCTCTGAACACACAACAATCTCTGAACACACACAATCTCTGAACACACACAATCTCTGAACACACACAATCTCCGAACACAATCTCTGAACACACAATCTCTGAACACACACAATCTCTGAACACACACAATCTCTGAACACACACAATCTCTGAACACACAATCTCTGAACACACAATCTCTGAACACACAACAATCTTCGAACACAATCTCTGAACACACAATCTCTGAACACACACAATCTCTGAACACACACAATCTCTGAACACACAATCTCTGAACACACAATCTCTGAACACACAACAATCTTCGAACACAATCTCTGAACACACAATCTCTGAACACACAATCTCTGAACACACAACAATCTTCGAACACAATCTCTGAACACACAATCTCTGAACACACAACAATCTCCGAACACAATCTCTGAACACACACAATCTCTGAACACACAATCTCTGAACACACACAATCTCTGAACACACAATCTCTGCACACACAATCTCTGAACACACAATCTGTGTAAACACAACACTCTCTGAACACACAATCTCTGAACACACAATCTCTGAACACACACAATCTCTGAACACACAACAATCTCTGAACACACACAATCTCTGAACACACAATCTCCGAACACAATCTCTGAACACACAATCTCTGAACACACACAATCTCTGAACACACACAATCTCTGAACACACAACAATCTCCGAACACAATCTCCGAACACACACAATCTCTGAACACACAATCTCTGAACACACACAATCTCTGAACACACAATCTCTGAACACACAATCTCTGAACACACACAATCTCTGAACACACACAATCTCTGAACACACAATCTCTGAACACACAATCTCTGAACACACAACAATCTTCGAACACAATCTCTGAACACAATCTCTGAACACACACAATCTCTGAACACACACAATCTCTGAACACACAATCTCTGAACACACAATCTCTGAACACACAATCTCTGAACACACAACAATCTTCGAACACAATCTCTGAACACACACAATCTCTGAACACACACAATCTCTGAACACACAATCTCTGAACACACACAATCTCTGAACACACACAATCTCTGAACACACACAATCTCCGAACACAATCTCTGAACACACAATCTCTGAACACACAATCTCTGAACACACACAATCTCTGAACACACACAATCTCTGAACACACACAATCTCTGAACACACAATCTCTGAACACACAATCTCTGAACACACACAATCTCTGAACACACAATCTCTGAACACACAATCTCTGAACACACAATCTCTGAACACACAACAATCTTCGAACACAATCTCTGAACACACACAATCTCTGAACACACACAATCTCTGAACACACAATCTCTGAACACACAACAATCTCTGAACACACACAATCTCTGAACACACACAATCTCTGAACACACACAATCTCTGAACACACAACAATCTCCGAACACAATCTCCGAACACAATCTCTGAACACACAATCTCTGAACACACACAATCTCTGAACACACACAATCTCTGAACACACACAATCTCTGAACACACAATCTCTGAACACACACAATCTCTGAACACACACAATCTCTGAACACACACAATCTCTGAACACACAATCTCTGAACACACACAATCTCTGAACACACAACAATCTCTGAACACACAACAATCTCTGAACACACAACAATCTCTAAACACACAATCTCCGAACACACAACAATCTCCGAACACACAATCTCTGAACACACAATCTCTGAACACACACAATCTCTGAACACACAATCTCTGAACACACAACAATCTCCGAACACAATCTCTGAACACACAATCTCTGAACACACAATCTCTGAACACACACAATCTCTGAACACACACAATCTCTGAACACACAATCTCTGAACACACAATCTCTGAACACACAATCTCTGAACACACAACAATCTTCGAACACAATCTCTGAACACACACACAATCTCTGAACACACACAATCTCTGAACACACAATCTCTGAACACACAACAATCTCTGAACACACACAATCTCTGAACACACACAATCTCTGAACACACACAATCTCCGAACACAATCTCTGAACACACAATCTCTGAACACACACAATCTCTGAACACACACAATCTCTGAACACACACAATCTCTGAACACACAATCTCTGAACACACAATCTCTGAACACACAACAATCTTCGAACACAATCTCTGAACACACAATCTCTGAACACACACAATCTCTGAACACACACAATCTCTGAACACACAATCTCTGAACACACAATCTCTGAACACACAACAATCTTCGAACACAATCTCTGAACACACAATCTCTGAACACACAATCTCTGAACACACAACAATCTTCGAACACAATCTCTGAACACACAATCTCTGAACACACAACAATCTCCGAACACAATCTCTGAACACACACAATCTCTGAACACACAATCTCTGAACACACACAATCTCTGAACACACACAATCTCTGAACACACAATCTCTGCACACACAATCTCTGAACACACAATCTGTGTAAACACAACACTCTCTGAACACACAATCTCTGAACACACAATCTCTGAACACACACAATCTCTGAACACACAACAATCTCTGAACACACACAATCTCTGAACACACAATCTCCGAACACAATCTCTGAACACACAATCTCTGAACACACACAATCTCTGAACACACACAATCTCTGAACACACAACAATCTCCGAACACAATCTCCGAACACACACAATCTCTGAACACACAATCTCTGAACACACACAATCTCTGAACACACAATCTCTGAACACACAATCTCTGAACACACACAATCTCTGAACACACACAATCTCTGAACACACAATCTCTGAACACACAATCTCTGAACACACAACAATCTTCGAACACAATCTCTGAACACAATCTCTGAACACACACAATCTCTGAACACACACAATCTCTGAACACACAACAATCTCTGAACACACACAATCTCTGAACACACACAATCTCTGAACACACAATCTCTGAACACACACAATCTCTGAACACACAATCTCCGAACACACACAATCTCTGAACACACAATCTCTGAACACACACAATCTCTGAACACACACAATCTCTGAACACACAATCTCTGAACACACAATCTCTGAACACACACAATCTCTGAACACACAACAATCTCTGAACACACACAATCTCTGAACACACACACTCTCTGAACACACAACAATCTCCGAACACACAATCTCTGAACACACAATCTCTGAACACACACAATCTCTGAACACACAATCTCCGAACACACACAATCTCCGAACACACAATCTCTGAACACACAACAATCTCTGAACACACAACACTCTCTGAACACACACAATCTCTGAACACACAACAATCTCTGAACACACACAATCTCTGAACACACACAATCTCTGAACACACAACAATCTCTGAACACACAACAATCTCTGAACACACAATCTCTGAACACACAACAATCTCTGAACACACAATCTCTGAACACACACAATCTCTGAACACACAACAATCTCTGAACACACACAATCTCTGAACACACAATCTCTGAACACACAACAATCTCTAAACACACAATCTCTGAACACACAACAATCTCTGAACACACAACAATCTCTGAACACACACAATCTCTGAACACACAATCTCTGAACACACAACAATCTCCGAACACACACAATCTCCGAACACACACAATCTCTGAACACACAACAATCTCTGAACACACACAATCTCTGAACACACAACAATCTCCGAACACACAATCTCTGAACACACAATCTGTGAACACACAACAATCTCTGAACACACAACAATCTCTGAACACACAATCTCTGAACACACAACAATCTCTGAACACACAACACTCTCTGAACACACACAATCTCTGAACACACAACAATCTCTGAACACACACAATCTCTGAACACACACAATCTCTGAACACACAACAATCTCTGAACACACAACAATCTCTGAACACACAATCTCTGAACACACAACAATCTCTGAACACACAACAATCTCTGAACACACAACAATCTCTGAACACACACAATCTCCGAACACACAATCTCTGAACACACAATCTGTGAACACACAACAATCTCTGAACACACAACAATCTCTGAACACACAATCTCTGAACACACAACAATCTCTGAACACACAACACTCTCTGAACACACACAATCTCTGAACACACAACAATCTCTGAACACACACAATCTCTGAACACACACAATCTCTGAACACACAACAATCTCTGAACACACAACAATCTCTGAACACACAATCTCTGAACACACACAATCTCTGAACACACAACAATCTCTGAACACACAACAATCTCTGAACACACACAATCTCTGAACACACAATCTCTGAACACACACAATCTCTGAACACACAACAATCTCTGAACACACAACAATCTCTGAACACACACAATCTCTGAACACACACAATCTCTGAACACACAACAATCTCTGAACACACAACAATCTCTGAACACACACAATCTCTGAACAAACAATCTCTGAACACACACAATCTCTGAACACACAACAATCTCTGAACACACAACAATCTCTGAACACACACAATCTCCGAACACACAACAATCTCCGAACACACAATCTCTGAACACACAATCTCTGAACACACAACAATCTCTGAACACACAATCTCTGAACACACACAATCTCTGAACACACAATCTCTGAACACAATCTCTGAACACACAATCTCTGAACACACAATCTCTGAACACACAATCTCTGAACACACACAATCTCTGAACACACAACAATCTCTGAACACACAATCTCTGAACACACAATCTCTGAACACACAACAATCTCTGAACACACAATCTCTGAACACACAACAATCTCTGAACACACAACAATCTCTGAACACACACAATCTCTGAACACACAATCTCTGAACACACACAATCTCTGAACACACAACAATCTCTGAACACACACAATCTCTGAAGACACACAATCTCTGAACACACAACAATCTCTGAACACACACAATCTCTGAACACACAACAATCTCCGAACACACAATCTCTGAACACACAATCTGTGAACACACAACAATCTCTGAACACACAACAATCTCTGAACACACAACAATCTCTGAACACACACAATCTCTGAACACACAACAATCTCTGAACACACAACACTCTCTGAACACACACAATCTCTGAACACACAACAATCTCTGAACACACAACAATCTCTGAACACACACAATCTCTGAACACACACAATCTCTGAACACACAACAATCTCTGAACACACAACAATCTCTGAACACACACAATCTCTGAACACACAATCTCTGAACACACACAATCTCTGAACACACAACAATCTCTGAACACACAACAATCTCTGAACACACACAATCTCTGAACACACAATCTCTGAACACACACAATCTCTGAACACACAACAATCTCTGAACACACAACAATCTCTGAACACACAACAATCTCTGAACACACACAATCTCTGAACACACACAATCTCTGAACACACAACAATCTCTGAACACACAACAATCTCTGAACACACACAATCTCTGAACACACAATCTCTGAACACACACAATCTCTGAACACACAACAATCTCTGAACACACAACAATCTCTGAACACACACAATCTCCGAACACACAACAATCTCCGAACACACAATCTCTGAACACACAATCTCTGAACACACAACAATCTCTGAACACACAATCTCTGAACACACAATCTCTGAACACACACAATCTCTGAACACACAATCTCTGAACACACAACAATCTCCGAACACAATCTCTGAACACACAATCTCTGAACACACAATCTCTGAACACACACAATCTCTGAACACACACAATCTCTGAACACACAATCTCTGAACACACACAATCTCTGAACACACAACAATCTCTGAACACACAACAATCTCTGAACACACACAATCTCTAAACACACAATCTCCGAACACGCAACAATCTCCGAACACACAATCTCTGAACACACAATCTCTGAACACACACAATCTCTGAACACACACAATCTCTGAACACACACAATCTCCGAACACAATCTCTGAACACACAATCTCTGAACACACAATCTCTGAACACACACAATCTCTGAACACACACAATCTCTGAACACACACAATCTCTGAACACACAATCTCTGAACACACAATCTCTGAACACACACAATCTCTGAACACACAATCTCTGAACACACAATCTCTGAACACACAATCTCTGAACACACAACAATCTTCGAACACAATCTCTGAACACACACAATCTCTGAACACACAATCTCTGAACACACACAATCTCTGAACACACAATCTCTGCACACACAATCTCTGAACACACAATCTGTGTAAACACAACACTCTCTGAACACACAATCTCTGAACACACAATCTCTGAACACACACAATCTCTGAACACACAACAATCTCTGAACACACACAATCTCTGAACACACAATCTCCGAACACAATCTCTGAACACACAATCTCTGAACACACACAATCTCTGAACACACACAATCTCTGAACACACAACAATCTCCGAACACAATCTCCGAACACACACAATCTCTGAACACACAATCTCTGAACACACACAATCTCTGAACACACAATCTCTGAACACACAATCTCTGAACACACACAATCTCTGAACACACACAATCTCTGAACACACAATCTCTGAACACACAATCTCTGAACACACAACAATCTTCGAACACAATCTCTGAACACAATCTCTGAACACACACAATCTCTGAACACACACAATCTCTGAACACACAATCTCTGAACACACAATCTCTGAACACACAATCTCTGAACACACAACAATCTTCGAACACAATCTCTGAACACACACAATCTCTGAACACACACAATCTCTGAACACACAATCTCTGAACACACACAATCTCTGAACACACACAATCTCTGAACACACACAATCTCCGAACACAATCTCTGAACACACAATCTCTGAACACACAATCTCTGAACACACACAATCTCTGAACACACACAATCTCTGAACACACACAATCTCTGAACACACAATCTCTGAACACACAATCTCTGAACACACACAATCTCTGAACACACAATCTCTGAACACACAATCTCTGAACACACAATCTCTGAACACACAACAATCTTCGAACACAATCTCTGAACACACACAATCTCTGAACACACACAATCTCTGAACACACAATCTCTGAACACACAACAATCTCTGAACACACACAATCTCTGAACACACACAATCTCTGAACACACACAATCTCTGAACACACAACAATCTCCGAACACAATCTCCGAACACAATCTCTGAACACACAATCTCTGAACACACACAATCTCTGAACACACACAATCTCTGAACACACACAATCTCTGAACACACAATCTCTGAACACACACAATCTCTGAACACACACAATCTCTGAACACACACAATCTCTGAACACACAATCTCTGAACACACACAATCTCTGAACACACAACAATCTCTGAACACACAACAATCTCTGAACACACAACAATCTCTAAACACACAATCTCCGAACACACAACAATCTCCGAACACACAATCTCTGAACACACAATCTCTGAACACACACAATCTCTGAACACACAATCTCTGAACACACAACAATCTCCGAACACAATCTCTGAACACACAATCTCTGAACACACAATCTCTGAACACACACAATCTCTGAACACACACAATCTCTGAACACACAATCTCTGAACACACAATCTCTGAACACACAATCTCTGAACACACAACAATCTTCGAACACAATCTCTGAACACACACACAATCTCTGAACACACACAATCTCTGAACACACAATCTCTGAACACACAACAATCTCTGAACACACACAATCTCTGAACACACACAATCTCTGAACACACACAATCTCCGAACACAATCTCTGAACACACAATCTCTGAACACACACAATCTCTGAACACACACAATCTCTGAACACACACAATCTCTGAACACACAATCTCTGAACACACAATCTCTGAACACACAACAATCTTCGAACACAATCTCTGAACACACAATCTCTGAACACACACAATCTCTGAACACACACAATCTCTGAACACACAATCTCTGAACACACAATCTCTGAACACACAACAATCTTCGAACACAATCTCTGAACACACAATCTCTGAACACACAATCTCTGAACACACAACAATCTTCGAACACAATCTCTGAACACACAATCTCTGAACACACAACAATCTCCGAACACAATCTCTGAACACACACAATCTCTGAACACACAATCTCTGAACACACACAATCTCTGAACACACACAATCTCTGAACACACAATCTCTGCACACACAATCTCTGAACACACAATCTGTGTAAACACAACACTCTCTGAACACACAATCTCTGAACACACAATCTCTGAACACACACAATCTCTGAACACACAACAATCTCTGAACACACACAATCTCTGAACACACAATCTCCGAACACAATCTCTGAACACACAATCTCTGAACACACACAATCTCTGAACACACACAATCTCTGAACACACAACAATCTCCGAACACAATCTCCGAACACACACAATCTCTGAACACACAATCTCTGAACACACACAATCTCTGAACACACAATCTCTGAACACACAATCTCTGAACACACACAATCTCTGAACACACACAATCTCTGAACACACAATCTCTGAACACACAATCTCTGAACACACAACAATCTTCGAACACAATCTCTGAACACAATCTCTGAACACACACAATCTCTGAACACACACAATCTCTGAACACACAACAATCTCTGAACACACACAATCTCTGAACACACACAATCTCTGAACACACAATCTCTGAACACACACAATCTCTGAACACACAATCTCCGAACACACACAATCTCTGAACACACAATCTCTGAACACACACAATCTCTGAACACACACAATCTCTGAACACACAATCTCTGAACACACAATCTCTGAACACACACAATCTCTGAACACACAACAATCTCTGAACACACACAATCTCTGAACACACACACTCTCTGAACACACAACAATCTCCGAACACACAATCTCTGAACACACAATCTCTGAACACACACAATCTCTGAACACACAATCTCCGAACACACACAATCTCCGAACACACAATCTCTGAACACACAACAATCTCTGAACACACAACACTCTCTGAACACACACAATCTCTGAACACACAACAATCTCTGAACACACACAATCTCTGAACACACACAATCTCTGAACACACAACAATCTCTGAACACACAACAATCTCTGAACACACAATCTCTGAACACACAACAATCTCTGAACACACAATCTCTGAACACACACAATCTCTGAACACACAACAATCTCTGAACACACACAATCTCTGAACACACAATCTCTGAACACACAACAATCTCTAAACACACAATCTCTGAACACACAACAATCTCTGAACACACAACAATCTCTGAAC
Source organism: Pimephales promelas (assembly GCF_988280905.1). Lineage (NCBI taxonomy): Eukaryota > Metazoa > Chordata > Actinopteri > Cypriniformes > Leuciscidae > Pimephales > Pimephales promelas. Next base: position 46,610,516 of record NC_142772.1, read on the forward strand.
ACACACAATCTCTGAACACACAATCTCTGAACACACAACAATCTCCGAACACACACAATCTCCGAACACACACAATCTCTGAACACACAACAATCTCTGAACACACACAATCTCTGAACACACAACAATCTCCGAACACACAATCTCTGAACACACAATCTGTGAACACACAACAATCTCTGAACACACAACAATCTCTGAACACACAATCTCTGAACACACAACAATCTCTGAACACACAACACTCTCTGAACACACACAATCTCTGAACACACAACAATCTCTGAACACACACAATCTCTGAACACACACAATCTCTGAACACACAACAATCTCTGAACACACAACAATCTCTGAACACACAATCTCTGAACACACAACAATCTCTGAACACACAACAATCTCTGAACACACAACAATCTCTGAACACACACAATCTCCGAACACACAATCTCTGAACACACAATCTGTGAACACACAACAATCTCTGAACACACAACAATCTCTGAACACACAATCTCTGAACACACAACAATCTCTGAACACACAACACTCTCTGAACACACACAATCTCTGAACACACAACAATCTCTGAACACACACAATCTCTGAACACACACAATCTCTGAACACACAACAATCTCTGAACACACAACAATCTCTGAACACACAATCTCTGAACACACACAATCTCTGAACACACAACAATCTCTGAACACACAACAATCTCTGAACACACACAATCTCTGAACACACAATCTCTGAACACACACAATCTCTGAACACACAACAATCTCTGAACACACAACAATCTCTGAACACACACAATCTCTGAACACACACAATCTCTGAACACACAACAATCTCTGAACACACAACAATCTCTGAACACACACAATCTCTGAACAAACAATCTCTGAACACACACAATCTCTGAACACACAACAATCTCTGAACACACAACAATCTCTGAACACACACAATCTCCGAACACACAACAATCTCCGAACACACAATCTCTGAACACACAATCTCTGAACACACAACAATCTCTGAACACACAATCTCTGAACACACACAATCTCTGAACACACAATCTCTGAACACAATCTCTGAACACACAATCTCTGAACACACAATCTCTGAACACACAATCTCTGAACACACACAATCTCTGAACACACAACAATCTCTGAACACACAATCTCTGAACACACAATCTCTGAACACACAACAATCTCTGAACACACAATCTCTGAACACACAACAATCTCTGAACACACAACAATCTCTGAACACACACAATCTCTGAACACACAATCTCTGAACACACACAATCTCTGAACACACAACAATCTCTGAACACACACAATCTCTGAAGACACACAATCTCTGAACACACAACAATCTCTGAACACACACAATCTCTGAACACACAACAATCTCCGAACACACAATCTCTGAACACACAATCTGTGAACACACAACAATCTCTGAACACACAACAATCTCTGAACACACAACAATCTCTGAACACACACAATCTCTGAACACACAACAATCTCTGAACACACAACACTCTCTGAACACACACAATCTCTGAACACACAACAATCTCTGAACACACAACAATCTCTGAACACACACAATCTCTGAACACACACAATCTCTGAACACACAACAATCTCTGAACACACAACAATCTCTGAACACACACAATCTCTGAACACACAATCTCTGAACACACACAATCTCTGAACACACAACAATCTCTGAACACACAACAATCTCTGAACACACACAATCTCTGAACACACAATCTCTGAACACACACAATCTCTGAACACACAACAATCTCTGAACACACAACAATCTCTGAACACACAACAATCTCTGAACACACACAATCTCTGAACACACACAATCTCTGAACACACAACAATCTCTGAACACACAACAATCTCTGAACACACACAATCTCTGAACACACAATCTCTGAACACACACAATCTCTGAACACACAACAATCTCTGAACACACAACAATCTCTGAACACACACAATCTCCGAACACACAACAATCTCCGAACACACAATCTCTGAACACACAATCTCTGAACACACAACAATCTCTGAACACACAATCTCTGAACACACAATCTCTGAACACACACAATCTCTGAACACACAATCTCTGAACACACAACAATCTCCGAACACAATCTCTGAACACACAATCTCTGAACACACAATCTCTGAACACACACAATCTCTGAACACACACAATCTCTGAACACACAATCTCTGAACACACACAATCTCTGAACACACAACAATCTCTGAACACACAACAATCTCTGAACACACACAATCTCTAAACACACAATCTCCGAACACGCAACAATCTCCGAACACACAATCTCTGAACACACAATCTCTGAACACACACAATCTCTGAACACACACAATCTCTGAACACACACAATCTCCGAACACAATCTCTGAACACACAATCTCTGAACACACAATCTCTGAACACACACAATCTCTGAACACACACAATCTCTGAACACACACAATCTCTGAACACACAATCTCTGAACACACAATCTCTGAACACACACAATCTCTGAACACACAATCTCTGAACACACAATCTCTGAACACACAATCTCTGAACACACAACAATCTTCGAACACAATCTCTGAACACACACAATCTCTGAACACACACAATCTCTGAACACACAATCTCTGAACACACAACAATCTCTGAACACACACAATCTCTGAACACACACAATCTCTGAACACACACAATCTCTGAACACACAACAATCTCCGAACACAATCTCCGAACACAATCTCTGAACACACAATCTCTGAACACACACAATCTCTGAACACACACAATCTCTGAACACACACAATCTCTGAACACACAATCTCTGAACACACACAATCTCTGAACACACACAATCTCTGAACACACACAATCTCTGAACACACAATCTCTGAACACACACAATCTCTGAACACACAACAATCTCTGAACACACAACAATCTCTGAACACACAACAATCTCTAAACACACAATCTCCGAACACACAACAATCTCCGAACACACAATCTCTGAACACACAATCTCTGAACACACACAATCTCTGAACACACAATCTCTGAACACACAACAATCTCCGAACACAATCTCTGAACACACAATCTCTGAACACACAATCTCTGAACACACACAATCTCTGAACACACACAATCTCTGAACACACAATCTCTGAACACACAATCTCTGAACACACAATCTCTGAACACACAATCTCTGAACACACAACAATCTTCGAACACAATCTCTGAACACACACACAATCTCTGAACACACACAATCTCTGAACACACAATCTCTGAACACACAACAATCTCTGAACACACACAATCTCTGAACACACACAATCTCTGAACACACACAATCTCCGAACACAATCTCTGAACACACAATCTCTGAACACACACAATCTCTGAACACACACAATCTCTGAACACACACAATCTCTGAACACACAATCTCTGAACACACAATCTCTGAACACACAACAATCTTCGAACACAATCTCTGAACACACAATCTCTGAACACACACAATCTCTGAACACACACAATCTCTGAACACACAATCTCTGAACACACAATCTCTGAACACACAACAATCTTCGAACACAATCTCTGAACACACAATCTCTGAACACACAATCTCTGAACACACAACAATCTTCGAACACAATCTCTGAACACACAATCTCTGAACACACAACAATCTCCGAACACAATCTCTGAACACACACAATCTCTGAACACACAATCTCTGAACACACACAATCTCTGAACACACAATCTCTGCACACACAATCTCTGAACACACAATCTGTGTAAACACAACACTCTCTGAACACACAATCTCTGAACACACAATCTCTGAACACACACAATCTCTGAACACACAACAATCTCTGAACACACACAATCTCTGAACACACAATCTCCGAACACAATCTCTGAACACACAATCTCTGAACACACACAATCTCTGAACACACACAATCTCTGAACACACAACAATCTCCGAACACAATCTCCGAACACACACAATCTCTGAACACACAATCTCTGAACACACACAATCTCTGAACACACAATCTCTGAACACACCATCTCTGAACACACACAATCTCTGAACACACACAATCTCTGAACACACAATCTCTGAACACACAATCTCTGAACACACAACAATCTTCGAACACAATCTCTGAACACAATCTCTGAACACACACAATCTCTGAACACACACAATCTCTGAACACACAACAATCTCTGAACACACACAATCTCTGAACACACACAATCTCTGAACACACAATCTCTGAACACACACAATCTCTGAACACACAATCTCCGAACACACACAATCTCTGAACACACAATCTCTGAACACACACAATCTCTGAACACACACAATCTCTGAACACACAATCTCTGAACACACAATCTCTGAACACACACAATCTCTGAACACACAACAATCTCTGAACACACACAATCTCTGAACACACACACTCTCTGAACACACAACAATCTCCGAACACACAATCTCTGAACACACAATCTCTGAACACACACAATCTCTGAACACACAATCTCCGAACACACACAATCTCCGAACACACAATCTCTGAACACACAACAATCTCTGAACACACAACACTCTCTGAACACACACAATCTCTGAACACACAACAATCTCTGAACACACACAATCTCTGAACACACACAATCTCTGAACACACAACAATCTCTGAACACACAACAATCTCTGAACACACAATCTCTGAACACACACAATCTCTGAACACACAACAATCTCTGAACACACAACAATCTCTGAACACACACAATCTCTGAACACACAATCTCTGAACACACACAATCTCTGAACACACAACATGTCCAACCCTGAGCAGACGAGCAACAGCAGCAGAAGACACACACCGGTCACAAACTGAACTAAACTTCCCTCCGGCTCACCAGAACTGGACACTAGAGGATTGGGAAGCGCTGCCGGGTCTGAGTCTGGATTTCTGCAGCAACATTCGGCCGGTCGGGTCAGACATGAGCATGGATCAGTGCATGTATCAGTGGTTCAGGTGCTGTAATGTGTGAGGGATGTTTTCTTGGCACACTTTGAACCTCTAAGTACCAATTGAGCTTCATTTAAACACCACAGTCTACTTATTTCTGTATTACACTACTTAGTATTGTTGCTGACCCTGTCCATCCCTTTATGACCACAGTGTTCTCCTCTTCCACACACACGTCACGTCACAAAGATCAAATCCTCTCAAACAGTTCAATAGAGCATGTCTATGTCTTGTTGAAAGTCCTACAATCATACTAGATATTTTAGTCCAGTCCACTTACAACTACAACATATGTATTCATACTGTATACATTTCTATAATCATCTGTGTCAGTAGATTATTAGTGTAACGACCGCAGTGCTCTCAAACAACTGACCTGATAACATCACACACACACACACACACACACACACACAAGCTGGCCCGTGTTACTGACGGTCTGGCATTAGCAGTCTCATTAACATAATTGGCACAATTGCTGTTGTTAATTAAGTCTGTGAAACTAAGAGGTTGTCAGGCCCACACACACATTCACACTGTTGTATATCCCACAATGCAATGCACCCGACCTGACCTTCTGTTTCTAGTGTGGTGGATAAACCAGAAAAAAAATATCACAAATTATATATAAACACACACAACCATCAACAAATTTGGGGTCGGAAAGATTTGTTTAAAGTTTTTAAAGAATTTAAAATATTTGAATATATCGTAAAATGTAATTTATTCCCGTGATCAAAGCTGAATTTTCGGCATCAACTTCAGTGATCCTTCAGAAATAGGCTAATATGATTATTTGCTGCTCAAGCATTTCTTATTATTAAATAAAACTATTAATTTCTTTAAAAAAAAAAACTAAACGTTCGAAACATAGTGTATATTATCTGCAGACTTGGGTCTGAATTCACACTCTAGCTACTGTATATGATGTTTTATAAACACTTTACTTGAAGGGGTGTGCATAAGACTAACTTGACACCTTCATAATCATGACATGACATATGTAATGAATATGAAGGAAGTTTATGACAAGTGTAATTCCAGGATTTTTCTCCATATAATGGACTTCATTGGGAACCAAACGGTTCAAGGTCCAAATGAGAGTTTCAGTGCAGCTTCAAAGGGCTTTAAACGACACCAGACGATGAATTTCGAGTCATGACTCAAAAAAAGATTTGTTCATTTTGATGAACGAGTTCGAACAGGTGAGTCACGAACGCGCATCACATCAGAACAGAGCAAGGTGAGCATTTGAGCTTATAAAACTTAAAGTTTTTTTATTTATTTTTTAAATGAGTGATCGTTTCGCTAGATAAGACCCTTATTCATCGTCTGGTGTCCTTTAAAGCCCTTTGAAGCTGCACCGAAACTCTCATTTGGACCTTGAACCGTTTGGTTCCCATTGAAGTCCATTATATGGAGAAAAATCCTGGAATGTTTTCATCAAAAACCTTAATTTCTTTTCGACTGAAGAAAGAAAGACGTGGACATCTCGGATGACATGAGAGTGAGTAAATTATCAGCAAAAGTTTTTTTAAAAGTGAACTACTCCTTTAAGTTCGAAATGCACATTTTAATGTATATTCAAAAAAGGGGGGTGACACTTAAGGGGTTAAGAAAGCATTTTATTTATTATTTTTGTAGTGTAGTTTTTCACCTATAAGTACAAATACAACAGTCGGTTTTTATATCTTATCCAATGGTTGAAAAGAAAGGAGCAACCATGGTCACTAGTGACGGCTATCAATCCATGTGTTCCCTGTCAGAAAAAAATGGATATTCGGTCACTTCAAATTTTAATTTAACAGAATTGATCATTTGTTGTTTAACCTGTGATTGTTTTAATTCACATCCTTCCTAAAAATATGAAAGTTTAAAAATATGAAGAAAAAAAAGGTACAAAAGCTGTCACTGGGGCTGTACCTTTTCAAAAGGTACACTTTTGTACCCAAAGGCTGCATATTGGTACCTTAGTGGTACTTATTTAGCACCTAAAATGTACATATTAACACCTAAAATGTACATATTAGTACCTAAAATGTACATATTAGCACCTAAAATATACATATTAGGACCTAAAATAGACATATTAGCTCCTGAAATGTAAATATTAACACTAAAAATGTACATATTAGCACCTAAAATGTACATATTAACAACTAAAATATACATATTAACACCTAAAATGGACATATTAATACTAAAAATGTACAGATTAGCACCTAAAATGTACATATTAGCACCTAAAATGGACACGTTAGCTCCTGAAATGTACATATTAACACTAAAAATGTACATATTAGCACCTAAAATTGACATATTAGCTCCTAAAATGTACATATTAGCACCTAAAATGTACATATTAGCACCTAAAATGTACATATTAGCACCTAAAATGTACATATTAACACCAAAAAATGTACTTATTAGCACCTAAAATGTACATATTAACACCTGAAATGTACATATTAGCACCTGAAATGTACATATTAACACTTAAAATGTACTTATTAGCACTTAAAATGTACATATTAGCACCTAAAATGTACATATTAGTACCTAAAATGTACATATTAGCACCTAAAATATACATATTAGGACCTAAAATAGACATATTAGCTCCTGAAATGTAAATATTAACACTAAAAATGTACATATTAGCACCTAAAATGTACATATTAACAACTAAAATATACATATTAACACCTAAAATGGACATATTAATACTAAAAATGTACAGATTAGCACCTAAAATGTACATATTAGCACCTAAAATGGACACGTTAGCTCCTAGTACATATTAACACTAAAAATGTACATATTAGCACCTAAAATGGACATATTAGCTCCTAAAATGTACATATTAGCACCTAAAATGTACATATTAACACTTAAAATGTACTTATTAGCACTTAAAATGTACATATTAGCACCTGAAATGTACATATTAACACTTAAAATGTACTTATTAGCACTTAAAATGTACATATTAGCACCTAAAATGGACACGTTAGCTCCTGAAATGTACATATTAACACTAAAAATGTACATATTAGCACCTAAAATGTACATATTAGCACCTAAAATGTACATATTAGCACCTAAAATGTACATATTAACACCAAAAATGCACTTATTAGCACCTAAAATGTACATATTAACACCTGAAATGTACATATTAGCACCTGAAATGTACATATTAACACTTAAAATTTACTTATTAGCACTTAAAATGTACATATTAGCACCTAAAATGGACAAAAGTTTGCCTTTTGAAAAGGTACAGCCCCAGTGACAGCTTTTGTACCTTTTTTTTCTGAGAGTGTATCTAATTTCATGTTGTTTTATAGTTTATTTGTTCATTGTTTATATTGTTGGATTTTAACTCTAATAGTTATCAGCATGATGCCCGCTGCCTTTGGGCTCAGTGATGTTGAATTTAAATGACATGTAAAATAAAGATTATTTCTGAAAGCTACTAAAGAACAAGCTGAAAAGCAGAATACAAATGTTTTTATTAAGTTAGATAGACATTCAGGGTATGTTTTAGTGTTGGTAACATGTCCCACACAAACATTTGCTTTGTTTGATGGTGGTCACCCTAGTATCGTTACTAGTATACTGCGCAGTATGCATGTTTCCCATTGAGAGAACAGCCCTCAGATCTCCTTTTTTTGGTGTAAAGCTTCTTATGTCCTGATCCCTGTATAGGGTGTCTCGGCTCAGGTCAGAGAGGTGTGTGTGGAGATGCTGGACAGCAAATGACTGCGTGAATATTTCAGATAAAGTCGTTCAGGCTGTTTCTTTTGTGTTGGCATTAACCGACTTAAATAAAGACGCAGGAGCGGAAAAAAAAAAATTTCAGTGCAGTTGGGCGGATGGGAAATTTATCTTTCACAGACACTCACAGATTCAAGGAGGGTTGGGGGCCATTGAACAGACAGAACTGGGTCATCGGAGCATGTCACTGAGGCCCAAAGCTATATATACCTTTCACACACACACACACACACACACACACACGGACACTATGTTGTCTTACTGTAAGTGACAAGTGTATTAAACCAACTATAAATCCCTCATGTTTGCAAAGACAAGCGTCACTATTATTTTGAGCTCCAGATATGAATGATTCCTCCAATCATTTGTTTTTTTTAACAAAATGATTAGACATGATTCTCACCAGCTGGATGATAAAACAAAATTAGGGAGAGAGCCGAGCTATATACTAAACTATCACAGAGAAGTTAGGCTGGACTCATGCCATCGACTTCACCATCCAGAACACATAAAGTGTCTTTCATATCTCTATTGTTTCTCAAACAGGATTTTAAATAGATTTTAGGCTAAATTAAATATAACTAAAAATGTTCGACTGAGTTATGAAAGAGCCATCTTTGAGCACTAAGAGAGCAGAGGAAAACTAAGATGAGAGGAGGAGTGAGATGAGAGATGTATTGAGCTGTTATTGTGCTGTGTCTTGCTCTCTGAGGGGAGAGACGGTCATTAATCACAACACAGATGCACTGAGAACCACCAGAGATCACAAACTCCACAGAGACACACACACACACACACTATTAGCTCTGTGTGTAACCTTTCACATCACCACTCTTATTTGTTCCATTATTTGTCTACAGGCACTCGCTGTTAAAACAAATGACTGCAGATATACATGAAGAGATCATTAAGGCCATAGGAACTATTTATTGGAGAGGCAATCCCTTAAAGGAGTAGTTCACTTTTCAAAAAACTTTTGCTGATGATTTACTCACCCCCATGTCATCCAAGATGTCTATTTCTTTTTTTCTTCAGTCGGAAAGAAATTAAGGTTTTTGATGAAAACATTCCAGGATTTTTCTCCATATAATGGACTTCAATGGGAACCAAACGGTTCAAGGTCTAAAAGACAGTTTCAGTGCAAACTGCAAACTGTTGAAAGGGCTTTAAACGATTCCAGACGATGAATAAGGGTCTTATCTAGCGAAACGATCACTCATTTAAAAAAAAATAACAAAGTTTAAGTTTTATGAGCTCAAATGCTCGGCTTGCTCTGTTCTGTGATGCACGTTCGTGACTCTCCTGTTCAAACTCGTTCAACAAAATGAACAAATCTTTTTTTCAGGTCATTTGGTTTATTCAACGAACGAATGAATTGACTATAAAAAAGATAAAACTTAAACTTTTTTTTTTTAATGAGCGATCGTTTCGCTAGATAAGACCCTTATTCATCGTCTGGAATCGCTTAAAGTCCTTTGAACAGTTTGTAGTTTGCACTGAAACTGTCTTTTGGACCTTGAACCATTTGGTTCCCATTGAAGTCCATTATATGGAGAAAAACATAAACCGTAATTTCGTTTCGACTGAAGAAAGAAAGACATGGACATCTTGGATGACATGGGGGTGAGTAAATTATCAGCAAAAGTTTTTTTAAAGTGAACTACTCCTTTAAAGGCCTCATATGCTTTCTCCTTGATCTCTTGAAATGAAAGAGTTTGTTGTATATGATCGCATACTTTCAGAACATATTGAAGATAAAATGCTGTGGATTGTTTCACGAATCCATCACAATATAAAAGCTTTGCCAACTATAATGCAGCCTGTCATTCATTTCACATTTCACATGAAACTCTTAAAGGTACAGTAGCACATTGATTTGTACGAGAAATCGTTTTTATGAAAATTGCCATGTTAAGCACACCTGGAAAAAATATACGATTGATATATAAAAGATTATGATTACTAAAGTAAAGTAAAATTATCATTATAATATTGATTGTTTACATAATTCGATTAATTAATCAGAATACCATGTAATTAGGTCATTTGATTTGAAAAATTATTTGACAGCTCTAATATGTATAGTATACAGTAATATAAATGTTGGTAAAATGTCCACAAACAGCCTGAAAAGGGGTTTATGAATGGATAGAGGGATGAAAAAACGAGAGAGCAGGAGAATGAAAGCGTGTTGAGATAAATGACAGCTGCAGACAGCAAGGCCAGATTTGCGGTTACGGGTCAGCATGGAGATCAGGTGTGTTTAGCGTGTGCGATTGGTCCCTTGAGTCCTGCATAATGAACACACACTTCCCCACGGCCGCCACATGTTAAAGAACTTCAGCACACACACACACACATAAATACTGAAACACTCAGGAAAACACTTCCTCCTGACCTCTGCGCTCGCTTGAGAGCTTAAACACACCTCACATACACACACACACACGGACAAAAGCACTCTTGCTCATGCGGTATTGCTTTACCATAAATATAAATATTAATACACTCTCAGAAAAAAGGTACAAAAGCTGTCACTGGGGCTGTACCTTTTCAAAAGGTAAACTTTTGTCCATTTTAGGTGCTAATATGGACATTTTAGGTGCTAATATGTGCATTTTAGGTGCTAATATGGACATTTTTAGAGTTAATATGTACATTTTAGGAGCTAATATGTATATTTTAGGTGTTAATATGTACATTTTAGGTGCTAATATGTACATTTTTAGAGTTAATATGTACATTTTAGGTGCTAATATGTGCATTTTAGGTGCTAATATGGACATTTTTAGTGTTAGTATGTACATTTTAGGAGCTAATATGTCCATTTTAGGTGCTAATATGTACATTTTAGGTGTTAATATGTACATTTTAGGTGCTAATATGTACATTTTTAGTGTTAATATGTACATTTTAGGTGCTAATATGTACATTTTTAGAGTTAATATGTACATTTTAGGTGCTAATATGTGCATTTTAGGTGCTAATATGTACATTTTTAGTGTTAATATGTCTATTTTAGGTGCTAATATGTACATTTTATGTGTTAATACGTACATTTTAGGTGTTAATATGTACATTTTTAGTGTTAATGTGTACATTTTAGGAGCTAATATGTCTATTTTAGGTCCTAATATATATATTTTAGGTGCTAATATGTACATTTTAGGTGCTAATATGTACCACTAAGGTACCAATATGCAGCCTTTGGGTGCAAAAGTGTACCTTTTGAAAAGGTACAGCCCCAGTGACAGCTTTTGTACCTTTTTTTCTGAGAGTGTAGCAAGAACTAATACGAGAATATTAATAAAATTTTTACCCATATCTTAAATTTGGTGGCATTTTTGCTCTTTTTATTGCAGCAAATTTGGGAAAATCTGATCAAATATACAGTTACCCAATGGTAAAACCTGTTTGGGAACTTATATTTCATATAACTCATATTAATGCATAAACTGCAACAGGTTCAAGCCATATTAAAATGCTTCTGGTCAACGGACACGTATAAAGATACAGTTAATTTATGACTTTGCCCTGGCGTGTACATGTCAAAATGTGTGTGTCAGCATGTGTACTGCATTAACTCAAATCGGACATCGTAACTCACTCCATCTCTAGATGCATTTAAAAAATTTACACACGGGCTGACACATTACGAACATACAGGACATCGGCACATTTAATTAATGGCTTGCCGTAAAAGTCTGTTACCGTAAACAATCTCCATCTTCATTAGCATAAAACACAGTAAAGTGCTTTAGCTCTGAGCTAATGAAGGAGATATTAACTGTGCGGTGGCAGAAGCATCAAACACACTGCTGGAAGCTGTTTTGCAGCTTTTTGTTGAACGTGTGTGTGCGTGTGTGTGTGTGGAACGGCACGGAGGAGAAGCTAAAACAAGCAAGGCTGCTAACTTTACTGTCAGAAGTGTGACAGCAGCTTAGCTGTTTCTCCAATAGTGCAGATTTTCTGCTAACAAGCTATTTTCCCCCCAACAAGTACCAGTGTAAAGCGTGCAGTTAAATTATATTCTCCAAAAAACAGAGTCCTAACCACCATAGACACTGGAAAAGCAATTACTGTAATATTTCAACCCCGATACAGTTAGAAAAGTAGAGATCGGGGCTAGTTGTCTACTTACACAAACGGGTGCTGCTTTTATGCCACCAACATCTAAACAATCTATAATTCATATTTAATATAAACTATAATTAAATATTGTTTGTGTGTGAGTTTTGCAGTCCAAATGAACATTGTCATAGTATCATTGGGGCAAGTTGTCACACGTGTTTTATATATTGTAATTTCATGGATTTACTCACCCAATTGTGCAGTGCTTTTGTATGTTTTTGCATTTCATAAATGTTTTTCGTGCATTATTAGCCTGTTTAGCAGGTTTCCTTTATGAAAAACAAAACACACACACAAAAAACTCCATATCATGTGACAACATGCCCCGATATTACATGCTATAAAGCAAGCGTGTGTTCAGTGAACTGTATCATTTTGTCCTCGGCAATAACAGTGGAATTGACTTTGTGAAGAAAACGGATATTGTCTTTCAAATATATACTTACTTTCAGAAATTTTCACTTGACAACAAGCTCTCTCCTCTACCAAGAAACTGCATATTTTAACTTAATCAAAAAGTAAATGTACACAAAATTCTTTTTTATATCTACCTAGTGACATGCAAATTGGTTGATATTAATGGATATTAATGATATTAAATCAAAACAAATACTTAAAAAACAACACACACACACATTCTATTTCAAATAAATACTGTTCTAATTATCCAATAATCCTAAAAAAAACATTTTTTATAATGTTATAATAATTCATTCTAAAAAATGCTGGGTTGTTTTAACCCAAATTTGGGACAAATATGGACAAACCCAAATGTTGGGTTAAAAAATGTAATTAAAAAATGGGTAACACTTTAGAATACGGTTCCTTCGTTAATGAATAACTACACAAGAACTAATGAGTAACACAACATTAACAATCTAGTAACTATTATTAACTAACAAGAAACTCTGATTAACGAACTAGTAAGTAATAGCGCACAGACGAAAGTGGTAGTTCACTATTAAGTGATCAATAACTACTATTTTTTTAATACTTCCCAGAGAACTACTGAAAAAGTTTATTTACAATCTAGTAACTGCTATTAACTAAAAGAAACTCTTATTAACGAATTAGTAAGTAATAGCTCACAGATGAAAGTGTTACTAGATACTTTTGTGGGAATTACTAATTATTTGGATCCGTATTATAAAGTGAAGATCATTGGAACTAGTAATTACTCAAGTGTTACTAAAGACATTTTCTAAAAGTATACTAGAGTAATTACTAGTTAGTTCCAATGATCTTCACTTTATAATACGAATCCAAATAATTTGGGTTTGTCCATATTTGACCCAAATTTGACCCAGCATTTTTTAGAGTGTAGAATAATAATAATTCAATACTTTTTTTGTTATTGTAATTTTGATCAAATAAAAGCAGCCATGGTTAGTATATACAGTAAGATACTTATTAGCAGTGTTTAATGGAGTGTATTAAGGAATAACTATAAATGACAGAAAGTTCAGTATCTGTTATTTTCTGTTAATTACACTGATATATAAATGACTTTAACTACTTTAAACTATGAGAAGTTACAGAGCAGCTTCAACAACACTAGTATGAAATACAGTTTGAGTCTCAATAGTGTGTGTGTGTGTGTGTTTATGTGCATCTCTAGAGTGTTTCAAGTGTATCTGCATATGTTTCCCACCGCGTTCTGATGGTTTCTGCAGATTTTAGGGATGTTATGAATAGCACACCATTCATCACTCCCTCAGTATATAAACTCCAGCCACTGTATTACACTTGTGTGTGTGTGTGTGTGTGTGTGTGTCAGAGGCCAAGAATATAATTGTGACTATAAAGTGTAGGTCATCATCTGCAACTATGGCCTGCTGGTTTGTCCAGGTTAACCTGTATATTTTCTATCGCCATGGAAACAGTGTGTGTTTTTTTTTAATGAGGGCTCTGTGATTGGCCGGATCTCGGTTTCTGCTCAAGCGCACTGTTATTTTAAAGCGTTCTGGTTCCCGAACGACTGCGGCTCACGCTGTGGGTGTTCAGAAAGTACGCCCGGTCAACAGAGAGGTCGGTCACTCGCATTGTTCAGAAACAGCAAATGATATTTACTTGAGAATGCAGATCCCGACCGGGTCGCGGTTTTCCCAGCACCCTCCGGGAACACACAGCGACATTACGAGGTTTTTTTTAGTCTAGACGGAGTCAGCGAGCGGAACAGAGAGATATAGCAGCACTCGGTGGAATTCGCATGGCTCTTCTTCACAACTCAACTTACTCGGCCCGAATGTGTGGGTGTGTGTGTGTGTTTTCGTTGTATGTGTGCCCGTAAGTGTGTGTGAAGTGTCCTCTGGGAGCCGCAGCTGTCGTTTACGGGTCTTCTGGGAAACCTGGACCTCCGGGTCAAAGTCAGAAGCAGAAAGAACTCCAAACACACATATGATGAGGGACAAGCTCAACATGCGCACACACACACACAACTACAGCAGTAATGCTCTAAAGTTTGCAGCTATAGGGGATCGCGGGGCACAACCTAACGCGGGGTTAAATGTAACACGGACCTTTTGCATAGTTCGTCAGGATCAAGCTGTGTTTACGATATTTTTCTCTCGCTGCCAGAAGACGGTCTCCCGCGAATTTGCGGAAAATTTTGATTATATTTCGTGAAGATACTTGACAAAGAGTGTTTTGACACCGTTAAAGTAAATTTTTTCATCACAGGTTTTTTTTCGGTTTCTGAGTTGGGTGTATACGTTTCCAAATCTAACTTTATATTGCCTTAATCACCGTCTTGTTGGCTCAAACATAGCACCGTTTTGAAACTTGTCAGCAATTCCTAGCGACTGTTAGCTAGGTTTAAAATATGTAATACACAGCGGGGTTAGTTGTACCACAGTGTTACAAACAAGACGCCAAGTGTACAGCGATAATCAAATGAAAACGGAGCCTCACAACTTTTCAGGTTTGAGTATACATTTAGCTTTGTTGGACTTCCACAAACAATGTTGGAATTTAAAATGTTTAAAATTTATGAAAAAATGAATGAAATGAATGATAACTTGTTTATTTATTTATTAAAAATATGGCCTGTTTTTAATGCAATAAACCCTTAAAATTATTATTTTAAGCTCATTTGTATGATTATTACTGTTATTATTATTATTATTAATAATAATAATTGTACATGCAGCTGCCACACACAAATCTAATTTAATTGCAATTACAATATTTTATAATTTTATTTATTATTATTTATTGCAAAACTGTGCAGCCCATTTCTGTCTCTATCCATGATATTGATCCACAATAGAAGGATGAGTGGATGAGGGATGGATGTATGGATATCTGTCTATACAGATGCACAAACAATATCAAACTATACAAATAAAATAGTACTGAATTATTTAGTTAGTTACAACTAACCCCTCTGTCTGTTACGATTAACCCCGCATATGGGGTAAGTTGTAACATTTGCACTTCTGTCATTTTCAGTGCAACTGTATGAAAAAAAACTTTAAGTGTTTATTTGTAGCAAAGATGTGTATGTTGGTTGTGTAAAAAAAACATAATTATTTTTTGATTAACTGAGCCAAAACCGAAATGCGTTAGGTTGTGCCCCGCTCTCCCCTATGTGGGAAAGATATTGAAGGTGGACTCGGAGAAGTATTTGCCCAGGATTTGCACAGTTGGCACCAATGAAACCAACATTTGGCATTGACACAAGTGATCAAAGCTTTGGCTACAGAAGCCGACCATGATTATTGACTCTGGAGTTTCCTGACGGACAGTTTTGGTGGAAACGGGAGAGTTGAATTGTGCATTTAATTCTGCAGTGAGTTGGGCAGATGTGGTTTTATGTTTTTTGGATCTGATCCGGTTAGTACCTGGACATCTCTTTCAGACAGGACAGATTCCTCTAATGCAGACAGTTGTTCCTGTTGGATGAGGTTCATCCTACAGTATGTGGAGATATGCCGACATTACGTACACCACAAAGACTCGCTGTTCTCGCACCAACAGTTTGTCTTCTTCTATTTGCAATTTAAAATATTGCAATATTTTATGTACAGCTGTGCTTAATCAATCTTCTTGGGCGGGAATGATTTAAATGAGGAATGTTGTGACGTGTTCATTCCCGGAAGAAAACTCAAGACTACAATGGAGGCGTTTCAGGGAGATCAGCTTTATAACAGACCTTTTTCATTCTCAAACAGCAACATTACACACTAAAGAAAGTTGAACATTTAAAAAGCCTGATACAGTCGCCTTTGGATACATGTTTTTTTGTGTGTGTGTGTTTAAATATTGTTACAGGTATTGTGTGTCTTAAAGGGTACATATCATGCTTTTAAATCATTCATTTTTACTTATAAATCATACATTTGTGGTCTACATAAAGCATAATTGCAATGCTTGGGTCTGAATTCCTCATTATTATAGCTCCACAGGCCCCTTTTCTACCCCTTTTCTGATGTGCTTCTGTGAGCGACCCGTTTCAATGCGGCCCCTTTAAATAAAAAGTTATACCCCGCCCGCTCTCCAGGTCGATGAGTTCACGGTCAGTTCAACTCCCCACCTTCGGCCATTATTGTAGTTTGATTAGAGAAATACGATTATATACGATACCTTCAAAGAACATTTTTATTCACACTTTAATAAAATCAACAGCAGAAGACTTGTCCATCAAGCCTTACATATTCGAGCCAGAGCGAGCGAGTTGATAAAGACGACGACGAACCTGCAGAACAACCTCTTCTATGGATGTATTGGTATGTGAGTTAACTCTTTTGTGTTATTAGTGAAAGTCGACTACAGTGTTGTAGTCGAGACCACCTCAGTCGAGTCCGAGTCGACACCGAGACCAGAGAGAGTCGAGTCCGAGTCAAGACCGAGTCCATAGAGAGTTGAGTCCGAGTCGAGTCCGAGACCAGAGACGGTCGAGTCCGAGTCGAGACAGAGACCAGTGAGGGTTATTACCTAAATTACTTTTATTTACTTAGAGAAATCCTTTTTTTTTTTTTTTTTTTTTTTTTACTGAATTTACTTAGAGTTTAAAAAATATGATCAGTTTAGGGTAAAAAGGCCACATAGTAGGTGGTGTTAAAAGTAATTTTATTACAATTTGTCATGCGCAGTTGCGCACTAGAAAATCACCAATCACTGGGCGTGTCAATCAATTTAAAGAAATATTTTATTAACATACATTAATAATCATGAAAAATATTTTGAATTGAACTCGAGTGGACTCGGGAATAATTCCGAGTTCTAAAAAAAAAAATGTTCGAGTACGAGTCAATTCCGAGTCCAAATGGACACGATCGAGTCCATGACAAGACCAAGACCATTAAAATATGGTCTCGAGACCGAGTCCGAGTCTCGAGTACTACAACACGGGTCGACTATTTCTCTTGTTAAAACAAGCACACTGACAAGATAAATGACTGCGGTCTGATCTTACCACTAAAAATCTGTATTGATAATAATATGATAACTTGCATTTAGAAAGCGTCAGAAAACAGCAGCTAACTTAAATGATAGAAGGAATTTACCCCTCATTCAGACTAAGTCGATCGGCAAACTCTTCTTTATACTGGCAGAGGTTGTTGAAGTGGGAATCCTTGAAGATCTACATCCAACAACCGAACATTTTGACTTGCCCTCTCATAACTTCTGCATCATTGAGCTTGGACTACAAAATCGGAGCGAGAAATAATAACGGCGGATTGAAGTGTTGGGTTGGTAGTCAATGTCCTTATTTGTCAGTTCGGCTGCAAAAACTGTGACGTAATTGTTAAAAAAACGTAACAGAGAACAGAAAAATCTGAAGAGGTTGCAAAATATGACCAAAACAGAATATAAAGATATAAACCAAGCACCTGAAGAGGATAATTACATCTTTTCTGTACTTATAAACACTCCAAATATACAACAAAATGCATTTAAGGGCAAAAAAAAAAAGTGGATTTTGCATGATATGTGCCCTTTAAAGGGCATATTGCAGGTTAGAGGACCCAACGAGTCAATGCATAGAAAAACAATGTAGGAACTAGATTTTCTTTAAAATATACGTATAAACACGCTACAGAAGCTTCTGCAGTCGTTTTTGTGAGAAAATTTTACTTCCGCGTCTGAAAATGGGCGTGGCGGGCGTGACGCAATGAGCGGGAGAGCCGTCGATTCACACAACAGGAAAACAATGAATCGCATGACATTTCGGACGCTGAAATACTCGTATGACGGATCAAGCCATAAAGTTATGAGCCTGCTATGCTAAAGAGATCAGGGACAGGCCAGGATAATGTCAGACAGAATGGTCAGAGAAAAATTGAGCTGTGATGTGAGGAGAACCAGTGGAGAACAGGACAGGTGCCTTTTAGGTGAGAGACGTGCTTAAGTATACACGTTCGCTAACGATACACTGTGCTCACAATATTGTACAGATTATTATGATCCTATAACAGGCCAGCAGACATTAGTATGTTTAGGGTAGATTTATATACTATTAAATGTATAAAAACTTTACTTGAGTATATTTCTATAGTAAAAGCATAGGCTACTCAGGTAAATTTTTAATACATATTTTTCACCTAGGTTATAACATAAACAGAACATTAAAGATTTGAGTATTTAAACAACCAATTTTGTTTTTCAATTACAAGTTCTATGTAGGGCATGACAAGTTACCTATATAACACTATTTGATGCCATTGGTAGTAATACGACGATCAATATTCTTGCTTCGGCATACCATGTTGAACTCCATCATATCGGCGGGATGATAATCATTTGATCTGAAGTGAACGCTACACACGACCGCGTTTTCCGAGCCGATGCAGAAGAGAAATCCCGTCTCTTCACCTGCTCAAACCGCACCAGGAACGAAAGATAGGCTATATAGCACCGTCCCTTTTATTGTAATGGAAACTTGTGGACTCGATCTTGAAGTCCTGACAGGCTGGATTTTTTGCAATCTCCACAAACACAATAATTTACCATGACGATGATAAATTAAAATAAAAATGTACCGAAAGCACACTGACTGACGAGCGCTCTCACTGAACACCAGCCTACTCTGCACTGAGCCGAGGTTGCGGCTCCCTGATATGACGTCAAATGACGCGATGGTGAAAAAATGATGATCTTCTAAATTAGTGTCCTTATGTTGTTTTAAAACATTTTAAATCCTGCATTAACTTTTCATATGGTATTTTTATACAAGGTTATTTATAAATTTCGATTTTTTTTTTTTACCTGCAATATGCTCTTTAAGTTATTTTATAGTGTCATTTATATTGTAGTTATTGATTTGCCATAGACTTGTATTTTAATGCTTCTTTTACATTTTGGCCAGGGGACTAAAGGTGAAAAATAGCCTTTTGGCTAATTCTGGCATTTTTAACCACTGTCCCCCTCTTAAATAAACCAATACCAATACCAAAAAGGCATAAAACGTATTATTTAACATGTTTTATTATGCATACAAAAGAGGAACAATGTAAGATTTCTTAGATAACTAGGAAGATTAGAAGTGCAAATTTTATATAAATGTATGAGTAACACTTTAAAATAAGTGTGAACTAAAACTAACACTTCCACAGGATTCATTAATCTTAATGTTTATTTCAATATTTACTAAAGCGTTTAAATAAAAGGTTTAGATCATCGTCTCTCTCTCTCTCTATATATATATATATATTTCATATATTTTTTTCAATTTGATGTTTAATTATAAAAAATAGTTTTGACAGTTGGCGACACACGATCTTGACATTTATCCTTATATATAGGCAAAAATGATCTATACAGTATTAACACGTGTGTGTGTGTGTACCTCAGCAGGCGGTATGCCCTCGGGTGGGCGGCACTGCAGCAGCACTTCCTGTTCGAGTGACACTTCCTTCCCCAAGGGCTCCTGTTCAAACGTCTTCCTCAAGACTGAGGAGAATGGAGACAGAGAGGAGACTCGATTACATTTCAGAATATTTCTTACATTTCATTTAGCATTTTTTAATATTTTTTATAAAACTTTCAGCTTATTTCCAGGTTTATATGAGAGAGAAAAAACAGACAATAATAATAAGTGCAGAATTTCTCAACGCACTGTATGTCATCTCACTGTGATGCTGTGAATGATGTCACCATCTGCCATATTCTCAGGTCAAACAAAGCATGACCTGCTCTACTCGTTCACCGTATTCTCATAATCATTCACGTGCGGGTGTGAATATCTATTTTCCCCTGTCCGTTTCTGTGACTTTCCAAGCTCACATGTGTTGTGTGTGTGAGGGGGTGTTTAACACTTGAGATCTCGCGGGGAGAAGGCCAAACTCATCTAGTCCTCCTCAAATCCCTCTAACACCTCATGTGTGAACCTGTGAATTGTAAATGCAGAGACGTGTGAGTAATGTCTTCCTTTCTGTTGCTCTGTGAGCTTTGTGAAGGGAAGACTTGATTTCTGTTCTCTAGCGCTAGGCCATAGACATATTGAATATGTACAATGTGCTTTATTTCATATTTAATCAGTGGTGGAGGAAGTACTGAATCTCAGTACTTAAGTAAAAGTACAAATACCCAGATAAATATTTACTTTAGTAAAAGTAGAAGTAACACAATGACAACCATACTTAAGTAAAAAGTAAAAAGTACTTTATTTTAAATGTACTTTAAGTATTAAAAGTAAAAGTACTTGCATAACAATTTATTATCTTAATGTCTATTTTCTAATGATTAATAAAACATTTAATTCTAACTCATTCAACCTAATAGCCTACTCCTATAATGATGTTCAATAATGATGGAAAAAAATGTCACCATTTCTGAAACAAGCTTGTAATTAGGCAATATACACATCATACTTATCCTTACTGTATGTTAATAACTATGTTTGGCAGTAAACGAGATTAATTTATGGTGTAATTCTGAACCTCTTGGCTTGCCATATAATCCTAACCAAACCAAACATATATTACACACGGTGTGTTTCCTATGCACGTAAAAAAAAATTTCGCGTATGAGTTGCACGATAAACACACTGCGTGTGAGACGCATTTAGTGTGACCGGGTTGATATACTGTATCTATGGCAACCAAACGTCACTGGTGAGACAAACGTGCAACGAACGGACGGTCAGATTACGTTTTGGCAGGGGAAAAACTGATCAGAAAATGTAACGAAAATGTAACAGAAGTTGTAGAAATGTAGTGGAGTAGAAAGTATAATAATTGCTGCAAAATGTAACGAAGTAAAAGTAAAAAGTAGGCTCTATTTATTGTACTTAAGTAAAGTAAAGATACGTGAAAAATGTACTTAAGTAAAGTAACGAAGTATTTGTACTTCGTTACATTCCACCACTGTATTTAATATAGTACTAAATGTGATATTACCCATAACAAATAAATTAAATATGTGATATTTCCCATAAAAATAATATAGTAATATACTAATTATATATATATATATATATATATATATATATATATGAAGAGTTCAGATGCAAAAGCCTCTAAATGCCATTTGAAATTTTCTTCTTTAATGATGATTTTTATCAAACTTGTATATTTAAGTTCAGTAATTTCACTTAAATAACAATTAATAAGTAATTATCATTGCCATTTAAGTGAAATCACTGAACTTAAATATACAAGCTTGATAAAAATGATCATTCTAGAAGAAAATTTCAAATGGCACTTAGAGGCTTTTGCATCTGAACTCTTCATATATATATATATATATATATATATATATATATATATATATATATAATTAAAATATTGTCACAGTAAAATATTGTCATATTTCACTCATTTTCATTATATACATCATGCACACGGTAACTAATCTAAAATTAATCAATATTCATATATTATATTTATTTTATGTATGTACCGGTATGTATGTTTAATATATATATATATATATATATATATATATATGTGCTTATATATATATATATATATATATATATATATATTAGGGCTGGGCAGCGATTAATCGCGATTAATCGCATCCAAAATAAAAGTTTGTGTTTACATAACATATGTTTGTGTACTGTGTATAATTATTTTGTATATAAAAATTCACAAACGTGCATGTATATATTGAAGAAAAAAATTTGTTATTAATATATAAAATATTAATATTTATATTTAATATAAATCATGTATAAATATTTCTACAGTAAATTCATGCAAATATTTCTTAAATATATACATGCATGCGTGTGTATTTATATATGCAAAATAATTATACACACTACACACACATATTATGTAAACAAAAACTTTTATTTTGGATGCGATTAATCGCGATCAATCGTTGCCCAGCCCTAATTTATATATATATATATATATATATTAAACATACATACGGTACATACATAAAATAAATATATGAATATTGATTATTTTAGTTACCATGTACATGATACATATAATGACAATAATTGAAATATGACAATATTTTACTGTACAGTACATACATTTTTGCATGAAACTTCTTTTTTGCAGCAATAGCTGATGTGCCTGTAGTTGAAGTGAAGTTTCCCTGAGCTATTTCACTGTCAAAACACTGTAAAAAATATTCAGATCAAGAAATATAATGTCTGACTATTTCACCCAGAGCTGCTGCTCACCCTGAACCTTCAATTGTCTCCGCTGCGATTCCTCAGTTCATCTGGACATAAAACACACGTCTGCATAAGACACATATCTTCAGCCTGTCTGGCCTTTTACTACTCTGCTCATTCAGACACACACACACACACACACACACACACCCTGCATGTCTGTTTTCCTTCACATTACTGATCGAGGTAATAGGCATATAAATCACATCTCAGAGGGGGTGTGTGTCCATGCGAGTGTGTGCGGGTACGGTAATGCATTCAACTCATAGTTTTAGTGCTCTACATTGCTACAGCAACAAATCTTAAACAGCATTCATATCCTGAAAAGAGCTGAAGCCACACACACACACACAACTGTATAACAGCACTCCTATTTCATTCATAATTATAATGTCTCGACTTCACACAGCTCCCACACAGTCCCTCACCTAATCACATATAATGTCCAGCGGTATTTAAAGTCACTACAGTAATCAAATATAACATATATCATTATACTATACATTGTCCCTAAACTAACAATAAATAGTATATTAAGTCACTGAACTAATAATGGATAACACTCATTACTAAACATCATCCCTAAACTAATAATATTGGAAATATACATATTCAAAAATCATTAAACTAACCAAATATAACATCTAAACATCTAATAATATATAAAAAATTAATTATAAAACTAATCAAAAGTAACATATATGACTATACATACACTCTAATCTAATCAAATATGAAATATATTTTTAAGTCACTAATCAAATACAGTATACCATCTATCACTATACAGTCCCTTAAAAAAAAATATATATATATATATATATATATATATATAAGGACTGTGCAAAAATTAATTGCGATTAATCGCATCCAAAATAAAAGT
>NC_142772.1:47530098-47547598 GCF_988280905.1 Pimephales promelas
AACTTAATGTGATGCATATTTGTCAGTCATACATAAATGAAAAGGGTTAGATTTCTGTAATAGTAGCCTACTAATGAACTGAATTTGATTAAAATTCAAAAGGTTTATATATTTAATTGAATATTACTGGTTCCATATTATGTTCATACTTTTTAACCGAATAAATCCAATTGATTTCACAATGAACAGATTTATGCAATTTGAACAAATGCATCAAATCGAATAGCTGCAAATAGTTAACAAGCCATGATTTTTGAGTGCATAAATGTCATGTATGGCTGACAAATATTGCTCTATACTATTTCGGGATGTTATTTACTCTTACTTCTTTAGAGAAAGACGCATTAGTGAGCATAAGATGAGCTATGAAATAGAAATGAATCTCACATTCAGTGCAATGCCATTGTTGTGCAGTTTTAGGTGATTTTGAAGATGCTCTTTCAAAAAACCTGAGGACAAGATTGTAAACACGCCACAGCTGCTAAGAATGACTAGAATAAGATATAGCATCCACACACACACACACACACACTGCCCTCCGGACACACGTACGCACACACACACAGTATTCATGAGGTCAATGCAAGATGACATTTAAAGGCAAAGGCAAACTAACACAAGACGGAAGGACTGAATGTGAGAGAAAGCATGAATCAGAAGCCTCAGCATATGAACATTTGCTCTGCTCTTAATCTTCTTGTAATTTCATCTTTGTCCTTTTCCTTGGTGTTGCTTTCATTTTTAATGGCAACAAAATGGTAAAGGTAGCACTAGCCACATTCCCTATTCAGACCTCAGGCACAGAAATGCTAATTCAGCACAGAGCACATCGCATCTCATGCATCTCTGTTTAAGCAGACGTCCAATTAGTTAACGGTGACTGAAACAAAACAGGATCGACAGAGAGGTGCATATTATATACATTCATGACTATAGTGATGTCTGACGTATTCCAAATATGTCCATAACGAATCATTGGCGGTATCATAAATTCGTTATACACACACAACACACAACGTCATGGTCAAAAGTTTACATGGACCATGCAGAATCTGCAAAATATTAATAAATTTAGCAAAATAACAGGGATCATTAAAAATGCATGTGTATATATGTCTATAAATAGACTCAAACCCCTTAAAAACGAACCGAACCAAACCAATACCATCTCGGGAAATGATCTGAGTACGGTTCATATATATATATATATATGGTAACACTTTACAATAAAGTTAATTAGTTAACATTAGTTAATGTATTAACTAACATGAACTAACCATGAGCAATACATTTGTTACTGTATTTGTTCATCTTTGTTAACGTTAGTTAATAAAAATACAGCTGTTCATTGTTTGTTCATGTTAGTTGACGGTGCATTAACTAATGTTAACAAGATTTAAATAAAATATTAGTAAATGTTGAAATTAACATTAACAATGATCAATAAATGCTGTATATGTGCAGTTCATATTAACTAATGTAGTTAACTAATGGACCTTATTGTAATGTGTTACCATATGTGTGTGTGTGTGTGTGTATATTCAATTTACTATTCAACATCCTGTCAAATTTGATTTATATTGGGGGGAAAATAGAAATTTAAAGTAGGGCGCATGATTAATCCCGATTAATCGCATCCAAAATACAAGTTTGTGTTTACATAATATATGTGGGTGCAATGTGTATAATTATTTTGTATATATAAATCCACATACATGCATGTATATTTAAGGAAAAAATATAATTTATATATATATATATTTATATATATATATATATATAAAATATTTATATATAATAAATAAATTATATATAAATGTAAATACATGAAAATATTTCTTAAACATATACAAGCATGTGTGTGTATTTATATATAAATATATATAATATTATACAGTGCACCCACATATATTATGTAAACACAAACTTTTATTTTGGATACGATTAATCACAACTAATGGTTTGACAGCCCTATTTTAAAGGCATTCTTAGTTCAATTTTAAAAGCACAACCCTGGGTTACCAAATGTGTACTGTTAAAAAGATGGAGGTGTTCCTCGTGGTGTGTTTGCCAGTGAAACGAGATGCTGATGACAGACTGAGGCCTGATAGTGAGTAAACAGCTGTGTGCTGAAGCGTCTGCTCTCAGGGTAACGGCAATTTAACTTCTCCACCTGACACCTCACATGAAGCTCTCCACGCGGAGACATCTGTGGACGCGTTGGGATAGCCTATTTGTTTGGGATGAAACGTGGTGGATTTCTGTGCAATTACTGTGAGAAGTGTATAGTATCAAATTATGCACATACTGTAATGCATAATTTTAGAAGTTTACTTAATTTTGATGTCTTAGTCACATTTGATATCATAAATCATTATTTATTATATAAAATGATTGTAATTTGGAACGGATACTAACATTTTCAACAAATAACTGAATAAAAAAAATTGGGATAAATTGAAAATCCCATTTGTCAGTTTTTCTCTTTTTATAATTTTTCTAAAAAAAAATGTGGTTTCAAAAATGTGTTTGCAAAGCATCACGATTAATATTGCTCATGCTTTTTCTCTTGTTTCCACACTTACACGTCAACGAACTGGACTGAAAACAGAGCATCGTTTTTTCTTTGCGTTTTTCGCATTCAGGTTATCAAAACGATCCCGATTCATACGGATCAGTGAAAACGATTAAAAACGCTGTATTCTGCTGCCAGGCCAGTAGTTGGCGATGATGTCACTTTGTATAGAAACACTACACGCCTATAGCTTGGCTAAATCCAGACCATGCATCATTGAGAATAAAACGTGGTCTGGAAACCACATGTTTACGAATGCCCAGAGCCGTATTATTGGGTGCTACGAATGTCCATCAAATGCGCCTGTGCTCCCTCCCCGTTCTGTGATTGGTTCCCTATTTCAGGGGAAAATTTGGTTCGTCACCATTTTCACAAATTTGCGTTTTTTTTTTTTAGTTTACACGGAAACAATAACGGTATCATTTTCAAAAACTTGAACTCTGAAACCATTTTTCAAAAGTTTTCGAAAGGCCACCATAATGCTAGCCTGGATGCCAGCCCAAACTCCGCCCACAACATTTTTTGGTCCGGAAGTTCAGTCTGTACTCGATCCATTGAGGAGTAATTATGATCAGGCAAAAAATGATCGGGCCAATCAGATTGCCAGGGCGGGCTTCATCAAAGATGACTGGAGCTGGAGAATTGAGATGTATAGATTCCACTTTCGCGTCTGTTGTAAAAAATATCCAATATCCGACTATCCAATTGAGTGCAGAGGTTTTTTTTTTTCCTGGTTCGGTTACGACACGCCTCATAATCAAAGCCCAACTGAGGAGTTTCAGACTCATATTCTCTCTTGAATATGAGTATGACGAAGTCAGGCTACCATAATGCCAGTTTGCACTGAAACTCTCATTTGGACCTTGAACCGTTTGGTTCCCATTGAAGTCCATTATATGGAGGAAAAATCCTGGAATGTTTTCATCAAAAACCTTAATTTCTTTTCAACTGAAGAAAGAAAGACGTGGACGTCTTGGATGACATGCAGTGTAAAAAAACATTTTTAAAGATTTGTTATCACAACATTTTTTCTTTTGTCAGATCAACTTAAAGGGTTAGTTCACCCAAAAATGAAAATTAAGTCATTAATTACTCACCCCCATGCTGTACCAACCCCGTAAGACCTTCGTTCGTCTTCGGAGCACAAATGAAGATATTTTTGATTAAATTTGAGAGCTGTATAACTACCACATTGGCTCCTAAGGGACTGGCTCTTGACGGCCCAAAAAGTCAATGAAGAAAATGTTTAAATATCCCAAGTGACTACCGTGGCTCAACTATATGTTTATCAAGCGACGCGAATACTTTTTGTGCGAAAAAACAAACAAAAATAACGAGTTTATTCGACTATTTATTTTCTTCCATGTAGGCCAGAACGAGACTTCCTTATAGATTTCCACGACGCATGCGCGAGAATTGCGATCTGAAGTAGTGCTGGTGTAAGCAGATCGCAATTCTCGCGCATGCGTCGTGGAAATCTATAAGGAAGTCTCGTTCTGGCCTACATGGAAGAAAATAAATAGTCGAATAAACTCGTTATTTTTGTTTGTTTTTTCGCACAAAAAGTATTCGCGTCGCTTGATAAACATATAGTTGAGCCACGGTAGTCACTTGGGATATTTAAACATTTTCTTCATTGACTTTTTGGGCCGTCAAGAGGCAGTCCCTTAGGAGCCAATGTGGTAGTTATACAGCTCTCAAATTTAATCAAAAATATCTTCATTTGTGCTCCGAAGATGAACGAAGGTCTTACGGGGTTGGTACAGCATGGGGGTGAGTAATTAATGACTTTATTTTCATTTTTGGGTGAACTAACCCTTTAAATAATTTATTTAGTTGAAATAACTTATTATTTTGGGTTTCTGATGATTAAATTAATCTCCTTCATTGTATTGACTCACTTTTTCCAGTTCAACCAACTTAAAATTTTAAGGCAACCAGGTTACTTAAAGTTAAACCAACAATATTTGTTGTTTTTTTTTTTTTATATTTTTAAAGTGAACTACTCCTTTAAAAAACTCTATATGAGAAGATAAATGGCAGGTCTTGGGCCTGTAGTGTTTTTTTATCTGCTTGGGTCTGCTCTGGTTAAACACTCAGAATAAATCCATGACCTCCATGACTCCCGTCAACCTTTGCCATGTTTCTGTCCTTTTCCAGGATCCCACTGACTGCTGGAAGCACACACGGGTCACATGAGTTCAAGCACTAGTGCATTAATCCGGATTAGTCAAACAAAGACTTCCGATAATCATCTTTAATCACTGGAGGATGTTGCCTGGGCATGTTAGGAATACATCAGCGTCAGGATTTGACGTTGCAGTGCATTGGGAGACAAGGTATTTCTCTGAGCCGTTGTTCAATCGGCTCACGTCAAGAGAGTTTTGAATGTTATTTTATTATATAAAGTATTTATTCATATTTTAATTAGCTTTTGTGCTTATATTTTAGGTTTGTTTAAAATTTTGTTAAAAATGTTGTTATTATGCGTCATTTTTAGTAGGTTTTTTTTTTATATTTCCATAATTTCAACCTTCAACTTAAACTCATTTCATTTCCAAGGCCACATTTATCATTTCTGTTTAAGTTTTGTGTAATTTAAATCTTCATCTTATATAATTAATTTTATTTCAGCTCTATTTTAATTACCGAAAAAAAGTTTTACACAAAAAAATTTGATTTGAAATTTGAAAAACAATTTCACTCACAATTTGCAAGTAAATTTCACAAATTATTACAATGAAATGGCAAGTTACACAATTAAACATAATATTTTGAAGTTGATAGTATTTTCCTGTGAAATGTATACTCCAATCTTTTTTTGTTCGCACTTTCGTTTAAAAGTGTCAAAACATGTACAATGCATGTATTTTGTACTTTTATTGGTCAGTGTTTTGTAAGATTTAGCAAAATTGATGATGCACATACAGTATAATAGGATGGATAAAACGTGTAGTTCACCGATTCTGTCATCATTTTCTCTCTTTCATGTCTCTCCAAGCCTAGGGACATTTAAAATAGCATAACGGGGCACTTTAAGTGATCTAAAAACTTCAAGTCTTGGCTTTTCTAACTTTCAGCGTCAGCTAATTTATTCAAAATGTATGTCGGCCCTCCATTCGAAGTATGACATTTGAAGGCTTGGAATATAGTGCATGAGTCACATTGACTTCTGTTATGGAGTTTTTTGGACATTGACATTGTTTTTATTCACTTTCGCTGTGCATGTAAAAGCCACGAGTCCTGCTAAACCTCCTTTTGTGTTCCTCAGAAGAAAGAAAGTCATATGAGGTTTGGTACAACATGAGGATGAATTTTTAAATATTCGAAATAAATCATAAGAGAACTAACTCCTGTCCTCTAGTATAAGCCTTCACGAGTGAGGTCTTGCTCCAAAATAAATATAATCCAGAGCTCTCAAATCTTCACAACCCCACATTTACAAGTCTAATTTAATCTGCTCAGCGAAACGCTCAAAGCCGGTTTCATCGCTGAGCAATGACAGTTTTAAAACCCCAGTTACTGTACAGCTGGAACGAGCTGTGGGTGGTTTTGGATTTCTTCACAGAGCAAAACCAATTGCTGAAATGCATATTTGATGCATAAAGACTCTAATAGACGCCATTCTCTCTCCCACGACGCCCTGGTTCGCGCTCAGAAAATCTTCTCAAAGCCACAGCCTGCTCTTAATTAGCACTGGGATCGAAAATAAGTTGGCTTATACCAATGGCTACAGAAATAAAATGAGTTTTTTGTCCACGTTAAACCTTCTTATGTCAGAAAATAGACACCCGCTGGGTAGTTTCAGGCATTAAATGTGGTTTTCCAGGAAGCGGCATGGGTGCCTTGTCTTAATTTATTCACACTTTGTTACTAAAACATATTTTTTGTGGGTTTAAGCTTCGTAATTTGCTAATTAGAATTTGTATTCTAATTAGTCTTTCAGTCATATTGGTTCATTTGGATGAATATAGCTCAGATTAAAGCTGTAATTGCTGCTGCCAAACACCAATATGAACAAATCCTGTGGCACTGAGTGCAAGAAGTCGACAAACTCACAGGCTCTGCCAGGAAACGCATTTGTGTTCGCAAGTTTTGATCGGGAGCTTTTCTGAGAAAATATGGTGGATTCAAATCTACTAAAAAATATTTAGGTTTTTTTTTTAGGCTCTTAGCAGAAGGAAAACTAAATATCCATTACCATAACCGTATTTGGATGTATTTTGTGAGTTATGTGACATATTTAAAGTGAGTGTCTGGCACTCTTCGTTATTTTTATTTATTTAGATAAAACACTATTTGCTAATTGGGTAAGAAAAAATTTATTTCTTAAATTGCATTTGAGCAATTTCTTTCTCTCTCTAAAACTTTATTTCTTAAATGTATTACTTATAACCTAATTGTGCTTTGCATGGTTCAAAGATGTTTAAATATTTTTAATAGATAAAAAGACAAAAATACTGATTGTGATATATATTTTTTTTCCTTTTTAGTTTTTGTCCAGACTAAGATTGATTGATTCATTGATTCATTTAAACAATTTTTTTTTTTTTTTTTACCAAATGGGTAAGAATTTTTTTAGGGTTAGGGTGATTTGGGTTTTTTTTTTTTTTTTTTTAGATTTATTCTCTGAAAAAAGAATGTTTCGATATTTTTACAGGGTAAAAAAATATTATCATTTATTTATGTATTTATTTATACATTTATACATTATTTTTACAATTCCGCTTTGGTGCCACTCAGAGCGCTGTTCTGTTTATTAGGCTGGATCTTTCTCAAAGTCCAAGTGCATGCTCACACTGATGGCACACACACACACACATACACACTTTAAAGCGCATCAGTTTCTCTCTTCACTACAGGATGAGGATCCTACAGCTGCAGCTGTAATCACTGTAATTAAGAGATAATTGGCATTAATTATTCTCACATAAGCTCATCACAAATCAACGGGAAAATGGCTGCTGCTGGCTTCTAAACGCAACACACCGTGGTTAAGCTCTCAGAGACTCTTCGAAGCGTGTAAATTTACATCACAATGAATGTCTTCTTCTACTGAAGTGTAAAGCATCTGTCAATCAAACACAAGTGTGCTACTGCTATATATTCAGTATGCATTGGTGAGTGAAGTTTGAGCTTTATCAATCAATCGTTCGTTTCGGTGATTTATTTTGTGTGCAGTAAAATTTGCAATGGACATTTTTAACATTTCAAAATGAAGCATAAACATAATCATTGCCATGTAAGTCTAAGTTATAAAACTATTGTTTGTTTGAGGTTTGTTCAAATCACTAGGCCTATCACTACTGGACTTACATGCTACCGCTATAAACATGAATGACATCATGCAACTTACTGAGGCATGCTACTGTAGGACTTTTTGAGAGTGCAGGACTCTTTTCAAGTAAGACAGCAAGTAAATCACCCGCAACACCCTAGAAATAACCCAGAACACTCTAGCAATCACATAGCAACACCCTAGAAATAAACCAGAACACCCTCTCAATCACACAGCAACAGCCCAGAAACAACCCAGAACATGACATAGAACACCCCAGCAATCACACAGCAACACCCTAGAAACAACCCAAAACACCATAGCAATCACACAGCAACACCCTAGAAACAACCCAAAACACCATAGCAATCACACAGCAACACCCTAGAAACAACCCAAAACACCATAGCAATCACACAGCAACACCCTAGAAACAACCCAGAACATGACATAGAACACCCTAGCAATCACACAGCAACACCCTAGAGACAACCAAGAACACGATATAGAACACCCTAGCAATCACACAGCATCACCCTAGAGACAACCAAGAACACGATATAGAACACCCTAGCAATCACACAGCAACACCCTAGAGACAACCAAGAACACGATATAGAACACCCTAGCAATCACACAGCATCACCCTAGAAACAACCCAGAACATGACATAGAACACCCTAGCAATCACACAGCAACACCCTAGAGACAACCAAGAACACGATATAGAACACCCTAGCAATCACACAGCAACACCCTAGAAAAAACCCAAAACATCCTCGCAATCACACAGCAACACCCTAGCAACAACCCAGAACATAGAACACCCCAGCAATCACACAGCAACACCCTAGAAACAACCAAGAACACCCTAGAAACGACTTAGAACACCCCAGAAATCACACAGCAACACCCTAGAAACAACCCAAAACACCATAGCAATCACACAGCAACACCCTAGAAACAACCCAAAACACCATAGCAATCACACAGCAACACCCTAGAAACAACCCAAAACACCATAGCAATCACACAGCAACACCCTAGAAACAACCCAAAACACCATAGCAATCACACAGCAACACCCTAGAAACAACCCAGAACATGACATAGAACACCCTAGCAATCACACAGCAACACCCTAGAGACAACCAAGAACACGATATAGAACAACCTAGCAATCACACAGCATCACCCTAGAGACAACCAAGAACACGATATAGAACACCCTAGCAATCACACAGCAACACCCTAGAGACAACCAAGAACACGATATAGAACACCCTAGCAATCACACAGCAACACCCTAGAGACAACCAAGAACACGATATAGAACACCCTAGCAATCACACAGCAACACCCTAGAGACAACCAAGAACACGATATAGAACACCCTAGCAATCACACAGCATCACCCTAGAAACAACCCAGAACATGACATAGAACACCCTAGCAATCACACAGCAACACCCTAGAGACAACCAAGAACACGATATAGAACACCCTAGCAATCACACAGCAACACCCTAGAGACAACCAAGAACATGATATAGAACACCCTAGCAATCACACAGCAACACCCTAGAAAAAACCCAAAACATCCTCGCAATCACACAGCAACACCCTAGCAACAACCCAGAACATAGAACACCCCAGCAATCACACAGCAACACCCTAGAAACAACCAAGAACACCCTAGAAACGACTTAGAACACCCCAGAAATCACACAGCAACACCCTAGAAACAACCCCAAACACCTCAATCACACAGCAACACCCTAGAAACGGCATACAACACCATAGCAATCACACAGCAACACCCTAGAAACGACTTAGAACACCCCAGAAATCACACAGCAACACCCTAGAAATGGCATACAACACCATAGCAATCACACAGCAACACCCTAGAAACGACTTAGAACACCCCAGAAATCACACAGCAACACCCTAGAAACAACCCCAAACACCTCAATCACACAGAAACACCCTAGAAACAACCCCAAACACCTCAATCACACAGAAACACCCTAGAAACAACCCCAAACAGCTCAATCACACAGCAACACCCTAGAAAACGGCATAGAACACCATAGCAATCACACAGCAACACCCTAGAAACGACTTAGAACACCCCAGAAATCACACAGCAACACCCTAGAAACAACCCCAAACACCTCAATCACACAGCAACACCCTAGAAACGGCATACAACACCATAGCAATCACACAGCAACACCCTAGAAACGACTTAGAACACCCCAGAAATCACACAGCAACACCCTAGAAACGACTTAGAACACCCCAGAAATCACACAGCAACACCCTAGAAACAACCCCAAACACTTCAATCACACAGCAACACCCTAGAAACAACCCCAAACACCTCAATCACACAGCAACACCCTAGAAACAACCCCAAACACCTCAATCACACAGCAACACCCTAGAAACAACCCCAAACACCTCAATCACACAGCAACACCCTAGAAACGGCATACAACACCATAGCAATCACACAGCAACACCCTAGAAACAACCCAGAACACCATAGCAATCACACAGCAACACCCTAGAAACAACCCAGAACATGACATAGAACACCCTAGCAATCACACAGCAACACCCTAGAAACGGCATAGAACATCATAGCAATCACACAGCAACACCCTAGAAACATCTCAGAACATCCTAGAAATGACATTGAAACGCCCTAGAAACAACAAGAACACCCTTGAAACCACATAAAGATACCACATAGCAACACCCTAGAAACAACATAGACATGTTTTCTTACCTCAACCTTGCACCCTCATCCCAGCCTCCCTGTCACTGTCAGCCTCACACGACAGCCAGACTCAACATTGCATTCAATGCAGTCGCAGTGCCACACACACACACACACACACACACACACACTTGGGCACTCTCAGTCCTGATAATAGGGGTAATTGAGGCTTATGTGTTAATTGGAGTGCATGGAGAGACTGTAGAGCAGTCAGCGTGACAAGGCTGATGAACGGGCAGCTCTGCGGTGCAGTAACAGCATCATGGGAAGAAACATGTTTTTATCAGCAGGGTTGGTTGGTGGTTCATAATCTTAATGAAACATTGGATACAAACAGGATAAGCCACATGGTGTTTGCACAACAATCTGAAATGCATGTTCTTCATTGTACATCCGTTTATTTCATTGCTTGGTGTGTTTTTAAACCCTATAAGACTTTGTTTCTTTCCAATGGTGTCTAAGACATTTGGACCCCGCTGTGGGAAACAGCGTGAATAATGACTGGCTCAGTGGCGGCGGGGCATGTTGTCGATAGCGACAGATCAATTCGAAAGTCATTTTCGCCTCGAAAATCATTTTGTCTTTGAGGAGTCATTTCATGGCTAAACCGTGTGACCGCTTGTTATCACTGCAGGCAAACAACCTTTCCAAAAGGGCTTTGCGGAGATATTATATGTTGTCAAAACACAACCTGACGAGAAAAGCGGCAGGTTTAGCACTGCAACGATTTTGTGCAACAAAATGCACGCTTGACTGGAACAGGACAATCCAAACACTGATATCACAAATCATATATTGCATGCAATGATTCAGACACATGGCATGATAAAACTCTCTTCCTGTTTTAAAACACACGAGAACTATTCA
This sequence comes from Pimephales promelas, assembly GCF_988280905.1. Taxonomy (NCBI): domain Eukaryota; kingdom Metazoa; phylum Chordata; class Actinopteri; order Cypriniformes; family Leuciscidae; genus Pimephales; species Pimephales promelas. The sequence continues at coordinate 47,541,607 of NC_142772.1, forward strand.
CAGATATCTGCTCCTAATATACCGTATCTCAATAAACTTTAGCATTAGCAAACATACACTCTTAGAAGAAATGGTTCTATTTAGAACCAGAAATGGTTCCATCCCCCGCTTCATATATGGAACTCCAAAATGGTTCTATATAGAACCTTTTTTTTTTGTAAAAGGTTCTATTGGCCAAGTATGGAACCCCAGTGTTCTATATAGAACCCTTTTTTAAGAGTGTATAGAACCTTTTAGGGGTTCCAAATACGTAGCGCTGATAGAACCTTTTAAGGTTCTATATAGAACCTTTTCTTCTAAGAGTGTACCAAATAACAATAAAAGTCTCGTCCAACACTGAGACTACTCTACATTAATCAGCCGTCAAATGTGGGTGGAACACAGTCACTCATGAATTTTATATATAATAATATATACATTGATCAATTGTAGTCATCAAAAAAGGCATCTGTAATAATAAACTATAGTTATAAGTGCAATGTCGTGTAAATTTTTCGATTCATATTGATACTGAAATATCTGAAACACTTACAATACTCATTTTCCGCAGAATATGATGATACCAGCGAGTGACAAACGAACCCGCCTCCACTCACTCACTCGTTTCGTTTGCTCCAGATGAATATTGTTGCTGTCACAGGGCGCGAATGAGGCGTAGAGCGCGGCACGGTAGACGCGAATGGGCCTCATTCGCGCTCCAAGTTCGCGAGAATGGCACGAATTGCGCAAATTGAGCGTCTGCCGTAATAATTAAGCGCGAATAATTTAGTCAGTGCTATTTGTGCATTCACGGGTTTGATGCGAATTCGCGCCTGCCGCCCAAGTTGAAAAATCTGAACTCTGACGTCAATTCGCGCTGCGTTAACCAATCAGGAGCCTAGCTGCTTGCTCACGTGGTGAAGTATCTGGATGCTTCAATAAATTATTTTAGAGGCGGTAGGCGCGAATTTGACGAGCTATTCGCGTCTGGTGTGAACGCATAGTCAAAGTGACAGCAGCCTAATATACTTGCTGCCAAATTATGAGATAATATTAAAATGGCAGTTTTCCCCATGGCATCGATGTCAAAATTGTGGCCTGTGAAAATGCTGAGTGGGACAACAATTGCGAGTAAACACCTTAGTTTTCGTAGTCCACATTACAATGTTAACGTATCAAACGTATCCACTTGGGAATAGCTTAATTTTCGCAGTGTAGAACGAAAGCCAAAACGTTAATTTTCAAATGTATCTGGGTTAGTGTAGAATTGTGTTTAGAATGGGTAAGAAAAATAAGGCAGCCACCAAAGATGGGACATTCATACAGCGGATGAATTAGGACTAACCTATGCACACGACACGAACCAGCCAATCAGATCCATGACACAACCGTACTTGGGCTCATTACCCAGCTATACCTCGTTAACGATGGCAGACTCTCACTGGAGTGCACGTTAATTATGCTAATCAGGAGACCGCTGCTCAGACTATTGTGTTAATGTCCTATTTAGGAAGCATACATCCAAGAAACACAGTCTCCAATCTCAGGCTAATGAGGAGCGATGTGTCCGTTCAGTGTTACGAGGCGTTCATACACGACACATTATTGCATTTAAAAACTGCTAGAAAAGGGGAAAAAGAAGCAGAGATCTGTTTAATGTTTAACTAGATCAGCATTAAAGTGTTACATCTTTAATAGTTTGTTAGCCTTGAAGTTTCTTTAATTCTGATTTTTTCCTGAAAACCCAAACGGCAGCCAGTATATCATGGTAAATACGCATCCAATGTTTGTGTAAAACGCCTTCATCATTTTTATAAGTGTTTGCTTGCATTGCACAGTCGCATTTTGAATGTACTCAATCCTAAGCAGAAGAAAAGTCGATGTGGAAACATATGGTGGAAGTCAATGTGAACTGTAATTTACTGTGACGCTCATGCTTAGTCATGTAGATTTATTGATTGGAAACTGTAAACGAAGGCCACTGAGAACATCCATCGCCCTTTAGTGTGCGCAGCAATCTTTCTTGAACAGGAACTATCGATCGATATGATTTCCCAAGACTCCATTGAGTCGGGTGTAGGAGGACTAACTGTTTTTTCAATGTTTTCTCAAGGACCGTCTGAATCAACTGTTTACTGAGCTTCTGCAGCTTAACATTGTCTTTAACCAGAGGGTCAAAAATCAAGGCACATTTGTTGACCCTCATGTCATTCCAAGCCTTTATGAATTTCTTCCATATAAACTCACCTAAAGGATTATTAGGAACACCTGTTCAATTTCTCATTAATGCAATTATCTAATCAACCAATCACATGGCAATTGCTTCAATGCATTTAGGGGTCAAGACAATCTCCTGAACTCCAAACTGAACGTCAGAATGGGAAAGAAAGGCGATTTAAGCAATTTTGAGCGTGGCGTGGTTGTTGGTGTCTGAGTATTTCCCAATCTGCTCAGTTACTGGGATTTTCACGCTCAACCATTTCTAGGGTTTACAAAGAATGGTGTGAAAAGGGAAGAACATCCAGTATGCGGCAGTCCTGTGGGCCAAAATGCCTTGTTGATGCGAGAGGTCACAGGAGAATGGGCCGACTGATTCAAGCTGATAGAAGAGCAACTTTGACTGAAATAACCACTCGTTACAACCGAGGTATTCAGCAAAGCATTTGTGAAGAAGACACAACACACACAACCTTGAGGCGGATGGGCTACAACAGCAGAAGACCCCACCGGGTACCACTCATCTACACTACAAAGAGGAAAAAAGAGGCGACAATTTGCAAGAGCTCACCAGAATTGGACAAAATGTTGCCTGGTCTGATGAGTCTCGATTTCTGTTGAGACATTCAGAATTTGGCGTAAACAGAATGAGAACATGGATCATCATGCCTTGTTCCCACTGTGCAGGCTGGTGGTGGTGGTGTAATGGTTTTCTTGGCACACTTTAGGCCCCTTAGTGCCAATTGGGCATCGTTTAAATGCCACGGCCTACCTGAGCATTGTTTCTGACCATGTCCATCCCTTTATGGCCACCATGTCCCCATCCTCTGATGGCTTCTTCCAGCAGGATAATGCACCATGAATCATTTCAAATTGGTTTCTTGAACATGACAATGAGTTGACTGTACCAAATGGCCCCTAGTCACCAGATCTCAACCCAATAGAGCATCTTTGGGATGTGGTGGAACGGGAGCTTCATCCCACAAATCTCCATCAACTGCAAGATGCTATCCTATCAATATGGGCCACCAATATTTCAGCACCTTGTTGAATCAATGCCACGTAGAATTAAGGCGAAAGGGGGTCAAACACAGTATTAGTATGCTGTTCCTAATAATCCTTTAGGGGAGTGTATATGTAATATGAATCAATGTCTGAGCTGCTATTTTCCATACAATGAAAGCATGCGGTTACCAGGAGCCGAAAAACACAAAAAAGTCCAAACATTGGTCTATATGACTCATGCACTATTGCAAGTCTTTTCAAGTTCTATCGTACGGTAGATTTATGCGAGGAACAGAGACTGACATTTATGTTATTATTTCCACTCTATCACAACTGCTAAATCTGCATATTTTATATTATTATTTATCATTTTTTACGATGCACTACTGTTCAAAAGTTTGGGATCGGTAAGATTTGTAGTGTTTTTGAACTGCTCATCAAGGCTGCATTTATTTGTTAAAAAAATTAATATTGTGAAAACTTATTACAATGTTTTGTAATCTATTTGGATACATTTAAAAATGTAAAAAATATCCTTCAGAAATTATTTGCTGCTCTTCCAGATTTTAGAGAATAATGTGTTTAGTCAATGGAGGGAATTACTGTGCATATTCAAACAAAACGGCATTGCAAATGTGCTTTCACGGAATTTCGAATTGGTTAAACTTCCCATTTAATAACAAAAAGACAATATTAGAGCCATGCTTTTGTGGTCTATTAAACACCCCAAACACTTCCCACTGAATGAGAAGATCCAGTCATGCACCCCGTTTTCTGTCTCAGATGCGAATGCAACGTTTCAAGAGGACATTTTAAGAGCACATTGTTATTCAGACTGTCAAAATCACACAGTTCATCCATTTCAGATGAGGGCAGAGGAGTCAGGTGTGGTTCGAGCGCGCACATACCCATTATATGGTGTGTTTACGCTTTTGGCACGCAAGAGCTTGAAAAGCCCAGTGTACGTCTGATCAAAGCCGTACGCTCCGCTGGAGACAAGGCACGCAATACTTCACCTTGGCTCTGGTGCTTTTCTTGGCATCACCTAAAAGCAGTCTTTGTTCCCTTGTTCTAGATGAAAGAATCAATCCCTGACAGCTACCATACAGGTGAGACAACAAGCTAAGAGAAACCAAGACTGCTCACTTCAGGGACCAAGGTGTTTATATTTGTGTTTGCTGCAGAGGGGAATGCAGAGAGTTTTCGCCGTTGAACTTTGCCTCACAATTTTCAAGGAACTAAAGCATCAATGTGGTTATCAAAAAGTCTCAACGACAATGTTTTCTTTATGACCCGCTGATTTAAAAATATAATATGTAAGGGTTAATGCCCGACGAGGTGTCCATTGTCAGGTTTTAATGGACGACGGCGAGGCGTGAACCGGCCGACGCGCAGCGGAGGACGGTTGCCTCCGCCGAAGTCTATTAAAACCTGACAATGGACACCTCGAAGGGCATTAACCCGCTTACCATGGTCACTTGCCAAATAAAACTTTTTTAAAACATTAGCTGCTAGTTTATATTTTAATTAGGCTAAATCAAGTTTTTACAAATAATAACTCGCCTGGTTTATTTAGCAACCGGAGATATTTGTAGTCCGCTCAGCTTGTAGAACCCTTCAGGTTCAAAAATGCATTTTTTGTTTTTCATGAAACACAAAGGTAGGCATAGTTATTATAATTTTTTTTAATTACACATAAAATAATTAATCAAACAGGCTTCTTAGGCTTGAAACGCTGTACTCTCCTTCTGCCTTGGTTGTCTGGACAGCTGCGTAAAACTCCCGCAGGGTCTCATTCAGAGCAGCAGCGGTGTAATTTTCTTTGCGACGTTTCTCCGTTTCATTTACATTTTTATTTCTTCAGCAGCATCCCAGTCGTCAAAGTTGTCATATTCTCCATAAATGTTAAAAGAAATAACGAAGTCGCCGCTCATTGTTGTATTAGTAGGCTATGTAATATCTAACTAACGTAGTTTGTTTTGATAGAGCAAATTGTTAACGGATACTTTGACGTTTGACTGCCTGTTGCTATGGTTACTCACAGCTGTTGTAGGCAGCGCATTTATTTATTCATTTCGAATGGTAAACAGGCAGTTTCACCAGAACTACTTTACTAGGTGTCCTCTATCACTTTTTAACGGACACCCTACAGCCAATCAGAATCGAGTATTCACCCAGACCATGGTATAAATATTTTTAATAGAGGCAACATACTAGGGCTGCACACTCTAAAAAATGCTGTGTTGTTTTAACCCAATTTTGGGTAAAATATGGACAAACCCAGCCATTGGGTTACATTTTTAAATGACATTTTTAACCCAATGGCTGGGTTTGTCCATATTTTACCCAAAATTGGGTTAAAATAACCCAGCATTTACGATTAGGGCCAAAAATGATAATCACAATTATTTTTATCAATATTGAGATGACGATTAATTATCATGATTATTTGTTGATTTTAACCAAAGCTAATTTTATTGTCACATTAGAACTGCTTTCACATTAATGTACAACTATGTGCATACAAATAAAATAGGTCCTCTTATCCACCAAAATTCAGTGCATCTCCTTAAAAAAGAAATAAAAATGAAGAAAACAATAAATAAAATGTAGCAAAACTTACATTGTGTAAATGTAAGCAAGGCAGCAAGGGCAATCTGACCAATCAGAGCTCTCAGAAAGTATGGGTTTTGAGTCTTTTTACTTCATTGCGTTTCTTTGAAATGATTTGAGAAACTTGTAAGCACTTTCTGAGTGAAAATTATGAAGTGTAAAACTTATCTATTGTCTA